>NW_008794594.1:99011-106870 GCF_000699145.1 Aptenodytes forsteri | reverse complement strand
TACTGAGCATGATGTCACATGGTATGGAATGTCCCTTTGGCCAGTTTGGCTGTGCCGCCTCCCAGCTTCTTGTGCACCTCCAGCCTTCTCAGTCGGTAGAGCATGGGAAGCTGAAAAGTCCTTGGCTAGTGTAAGCATTACCTAGCAACAACTAAAACATCGGTGCCTTATCAACTTTGTTCTCATCCTAAATCCAAAACACTGTACCAGCTACTAGAAAGGAAATTAACTCTATCCCTGCTGAAACCAGGACACACACATAGGAGGAATATGTCTACTGGGCATGTGAGGAGAAACCCTAGGTCACACTCTTGGTAGAACTCTGAAAAATCTGAAATTCAGCAAGAACTCTGTATTTGGTATAACCAAGATGCTATTTATTTGAAATACAGACAAGGAAGAAGAGGCAGTGGATACTATGATAATCCACCACATAGCTAGTTTCCTTTATACTGTTTTTCTTTCAGTTATATTACACCAAGGAGCATAAGAGAGCATAATACTGTATTATGTGCACGTCAGAGTCAAAAGCAAGCCTATACTGAAAAAACAGAAAAGGAATAAAGATCAACAAAATTTTGCAATTAAATTGCTGGCTTCATGAACTGGCTTATTAAGGAGATTTCACCGTCCTTGGTGCTGATGGTATTTGGTGATACCACATATACCACATACGGTATATCATACCATATATGATGGTATTCATAAAGTGACATTCATGACAGGCTTCTCAAGAAGATGGATCTATAGGGAGAAGTACATTGTAACTATACACTAAGTACTCTTAATACCCATGTTCACTATAAGGGAAAAGCAGACCAAGCCTGTTAGGTTTTTTCCCCAGTAGTTTTTGAAATCTTAGAAAATGGGAAGGATAAAATAGGGCATGGAAACAAATGGAAAATGTAATAATTTCACCATAAGTGGATCACAGTAGATCAGTCTGATATCTTTTTTGGTTTGTTTTCTGTTCTGGTAAGCAGATTTTTTTAAACAGTAGTAAGATAGTACAGTTTTCTGCGTTAATTCAATTTAAACTTTAGAGTGCTGTATAGGCCATGTGGACTTTAAAGCAGAGATAAGAACGATTAAATCAGGTAAGTATACCATAAATAATATTAAAAGGGAAACAACAACAAAAAAGGGTGAAGAGAGTGCAGAAATGTTATTAGTGATGATCCCTTCAGTTTAATCTTGCAACTGATCCTGTTTAATATATTCCCTAATGACTCAGGGATAGCCCACAGTTTGTGAAATCTGAAGACAGAAAGTTCTGAAGATAGAAAGTTACATCAATATTGAGGAGAACTACATAATGATTTAAAAAATGTGATCTTTTCAAACAAATAATTGAAATAAAATTTAATGAAATGAAAAGTAATAGCATAAAGTGCACTTAGGGATCAATAAGGACTTTGGCTTTAAGTTGGAAATAAATAAGATGAAAAGATTAAGGTGTATCAGTCAATGAGCAGGGTGATAAAGATGAGCTAACTCTTGGCTATCTCTTTGATGCATTTGTGAAAAAAGACTAATTTAAGATGAGTCAAGAACTTGATTTTTACTAGAAACAGAGAAGATGAGAATCACATTACAAAACTCTCGTAATTTTGCCAATGGGTTAGATACTAGGAAAGCCTGGTACTTTCCAGGCTGATGGTGGAAAGCCCATTGAAAAAACCACGAACTTGTTCATGTAAATGCAAATAAAAATTTTATAACTGAATAACTATATGATGTTCAATTCATCATAAAAAATAGACATTGCTAAAAATTCATTTTTAGAGTAACTACTGACTTGAATTTAAAAATAAAAGGATTCCTTCTTGACAGGCTTGATTAATGTGAAGAAAATTGACCTGATGACAGAAATCACTGTTCATTTATCTCTGTAAAAATATGCTGCTTCTATTTATACAACACAATATATGAGAAAGGCAAACAAAGCATGACTTTTTTGTTGTTTTATCAATTAAACTTACTGTTGTCTGATTACAAAGACTATTTCTCATTTACTTTTGCTGCATTAAACCTCTTACCATTGTATCTGATGCATCTGTTGTGTTACTTTCTTGAGAGATTCTTCCAACTTTACCATCTGTGAGATAATCATAGATTTAAACAAAATCTATCTGTGTGATATACAACTTCACTGTCATTTCAACTAGTATTCTAAAGTGTTGAAAGACTGTTTTCTATTGGTTTTAATCTTAGATATGATTGCTATTCCAGATTTATTAGGGCAAGACTATAGCTGTTACATGGATCCATTAAACAGTCAGTCTGAAAAAGATATGCTTCTTTTTGGCAGTTACAGACTTAGTTTCATTACCTTTTGTTAAGAAGTGTGCTGTAATATTGGATAAATGAATACTGAGAAAAGTGCTTAAAAATAATTTGCTTTTATTTTTCTTCTTCTTTTCTATATCTGATATAAAAGTTATGTTGCATTTAATATGGAATTATCTGGAAAAGGTACCAATAATTGTACAAAATACCAAATACCATGTTCCCATATTTCTCATTTCAGATTCAAAATTTATTCAGTTCCTTGCAGTATCTATTTGTACTAAACTTATGTGAAGAGTATTTCCTATTATGTTATAGGCATAACCAAAAATATCTCCATTAAAGAATGTTATGAGCTTGGAAAGTTGAAGAACATTAAGGTCAAGAACATTAGGTCAGCTCCCTAGTATGTGTATTTTTTACAGTCTTTCATTACAGGATCATACATTATATTTTATAGAGGATGTAAAAACTTACTCAATAGCCTCAATACTGCATCTTTATTTTATCCTTAATTTCCATTGTGTGACCTTAGTCCTTCATTACTTCACATTATTCATATTTTTATTTGAAGACAAATTATGAATTTTCTTGTTAATTTTTCATGCTTCTCCTCACAATATTATTTGAATTCTTTAATAACTTTACCTGATATACCTTTATAAAATCATACTGTTTGTGGGTGATACTATGCTCTTTTTGCAGATGTGAAACTCTGCAAAACAGATTAAAGACAAAATGTAATTTACATAAGATCTGATTTTTTGTATTCTTCGTTTTTCTTTTTCCTAATGAGAGCTAGGTTTGATTAAGAAAGTGACCAGTACAGATGTCAGGAACAATGTTCTTTACCCTGTCACTCTGTAGGACTGGATCATTTTAAGTCTAAAATGCCTTAAAGAAGGTGAATAACTATTTGGTTTTCAATATCTTTGGGTCCCAGCACAACACGGGGTCTAGCCTTGCCAGGAATATGGACATCAGGTGCCCACACCAAATGCCATCATCTGCACCCCACTATCTGTACAACTCTCAGAAACAGCAACAAAGAAGCTTTTATCAAGGTCATGAGAGCTGTTGATTGACAGTGACAAGGATGACAGACTAGAAACAAGGAAGGGGACCACAAACAAGATAGCCAATAATGAGAACCCCATTGTGAATTTCCTTATGCAGTACTCCGCCTTTCCCAAAGGCCAAGACCTGCAGAGTGGAGGGTGGCAGGAAGAAGCACTTGTGTCAAAGGGAAGATTTGTGCTTCCTCACCTCCCCAGGGGTCACTGCCATTTGCCAAACTGTTTATATTTAAACACGTACTTTTCCCACTCACCTTCATCTCAAAGCCCGTGGCAGGAAGACTCAGACGGAGATTATAACCCTGAGTGTGAGCATCTACTCCCACTCTCTTAACCTGTGTGCCTCTGCCTGCTGTGATCTAGCCTTCCCCAGCTCCTTCAGACTCCCTCCCAGTAGCCCTGAAAGAGGGAGCATTGCTAACTGAAACTCACAGGAAGGAGACAGGTATATCATTGCACAGGGAAACTCTTCTCTTCCTTGCTCACCTCAGCCTCACTGTCAAACCATTTCTCCACTGAAACAGCCTCACCAGTGCTAGCCATAGCTGCCCATAGGGTATTTAAGACAACCAGCCTCTTCTGACCCTGATCCAATGCAAGCAGTTTTAAAATACTAACAAATACATAGAATGGACAAAACAACAAAACCACCCAAAACAGTGTGCCATTGAAATAGCAACCAACTAAACCTTCAGCTGTTTCTGTACTGTCACCTAAACACGTTCCTTAGGTCAAGCAGTGTCCTTGAGTACTTCACAACGACTGTTAAATGAATATCTCAACAGTAAATAACTTAGAAACTTACCATCAAAAAGTATCAAAACTCAGCACAGATTAGTTGGAGATAACATTTCTACTTATGCAAAATTCTATATTAAGAGCTTTATTTTACTTTGCCTACAGGTTTCAGTTTTACCATCTGGAGTCAGTACAATAGATTAGAAGGGGGCATAAAACCAGGATTCCTCCATGGCCTGGCTTTGAAAGCAGAAGGACAGGACCTTGAAAGAACTACACGCTCCACAGTACACTAGGACTGATCCCAAAATGCAGTCATGGAAAACATGGGAGAATGGGCCATAAAACACTTCAGTTTCCAAGCTGTTCTATCATGAGAACCATATCAGATACTCTCCTCACACACGCAATGGCCAGTTGGCCAGCTATATGGGTTTGCCTCTGTCATTCCAGACATAGGGCATACATGGGTTGATTCACCAGTATTGCCAAGTAGCTTTAAGTAATATACTTGGCCATGTCCTTAGAAATGAATGAAACAGCCAACTATTTTATCAAATATTTAGAAGTAGCTGAGAAATGAAAAAGAAATCTTCTTTCCAACCTACAGAGGAAGAGGCATTGTCACAAATTCAGTACCTGTTCTCCACAGAATAATTAATTCTCTTCTTCTTCCTATTGAGCTATCCCTAACTCAGGGTATTAGCCATTAGTCTTGTTCTCCGTTGCTCAAACTTCTCATTTAGTTTGTCATCCCTAGTCGTCTTTTCCTCTAGGCTTATCATCTGAGTACCAATCTCTCCCCACCTCTTCCCTTTTCTCCTCCATGCAGTGAATTTGTTTCTTCTCTCCCCGTCCTTTGACTCTCCATTTAATCTCAGTCACCCCACAATAAAAATCTGGTTTATTAAATAATAGTCATCATATTTAATAAAGTTCTCACAGATTTTAAAGAATTAAAAACTGGTATTTATAATGACAGAAATGAGGCAATCCTGATAAATTATTCTAAGTATTCCAATAAAAAGTGAATATATTTTCTAAAAATAAACCAAAGTAACAAGGCAAACATAAGCAAAAAAAATAAGAAAAGCACGATTAGAGTTACCTTTTGTCTGTGGTATGCTAATAAATGTTTACGATGTTTTTCTTGAAATTCTGAAATCTAAAAATAAATACAGTTATATTAAGCTTCACCTAATTACATTTATGCAACCTCAGCAAAAAAGTGATGGAAAGGAACTGCTTAACAGTATTCACATTTTTATATATTTTAATAAGTATTTAACATATCTTCTTTAAATCCTCTCTTCCAAAATATTCCAAGTTATTATCACTGATAGCGAAAGTCTTATAAAGTTTATTTAATCTAGTATGACCTACCCTAGAGTTGGTAGATTTATTTCACTGAATTTGTATTTTAACACTATGTTGAATTACAACGTAAAGACATTGGAAAGCCAGTTTAGCTGTGGTGTTTCTTATTCATTAGTGCTAAGCAAACACATAAAATTAATGGCAACATAAAAGGTAATGTGTCTTACTGGCAATTATAACTTGCCTTGTAAAAATACACTTTTAATTAAAAAATAATTGTTAGACACTGTCTGGTGGTGCGTAAGCACTTCTTGTGTCCAAATGAGGATCATAAACCATGACAGGTTAAAAGTAAAAACATACAAGGTAGGCAAGACAAGAGCTTGAGGAACAAATTACAATAGGCAATAACTTACTAATAAATCTTTCTTCTCACGTGCACAAAAACTGCCAGAAAATGTGTAGGGATAGAGACAACCAAGAAGAAACACTCAGAGAAGATAAATCCATAGTGGAGTATGTAATTGAAATGGTTATTTTATTCACTGTAGAAGAGCCTGGGAGGTTCCCATTGGATACTCATCAAAGGATCAGAAGTGTCTTCAGAAGAACTGATGGAAGAAACAGCCACTCGGAAAGTAATGGCTCTGAGCTGCCTCCCACCACTCAGAAATGAGGTCTTGGGTCTATAAAGGAGAAATCTGTGAAAATGTCAATTCAGTGCTCAGTACCAGTCAAAAAAGTAAATCAGATCTTAGAAGCGGTTAAAAAAGGAGTATAATAAGGAACATCATTATTCCACTTCAAAAAACATGTTACTATACCCTGAGTCTGCTTAGCATATCAGAAACGATATAGTAGGTCTGGAAATAGTTCAGATTAATAATAAGTATGTAAGAGTTTCAGTAAAAGAATGACTGCATAGAGTATGAGTCTTCATGGCTGAAAAAAAGACAGTTGAAGAAGGGATGTGTTAGCAGTCTAAAACTAATGATTAGCACAGATGGAGCGCATGGGAATGGTTACTTTTTCCTCTAGAATGGGATTCAAGAGTATCAAATGAAACTAGCAGGTTAGAACCTGAAAAAGGAAGTCATCATCACACGGTGTATAACCTGTCAACTTCCTTTCCATAGTATGTGATAGATGCTCAATATTCAGAAAACGACTTGATAATTACATGGGGGAAAATATCCACCAAAAGCTTTTGAATGCAAAGGCACCAACCCCACCTTGAGAAATCCCTGCACCACAAGCTGTTGAAAGCTAGGAGGCTGTTCTGAAGACATATCACTGCATGGCAGCCTTGCTCTCATATGCTTTCCTAAGCACCTGCTGTTGTGACCGGACATTAGATTAGATAAACCTCTGCCCTAACAGAGCACAAGCTGCTCTTATGTCTTTTGATGCTGGTAGAAGTTCTGAACATGCCTTAATGCCTTAATTATACTTCAACATGTTTCCCATGGGTTATCTCAGGCTATAGAAAACCCACCTTAGTCTTTTGAGATCGTGTCCATTTTTTCCTTTCTTTGACACATTACAGAAGTTTGTATTCCCATGTGATTGGTGGGATAGCTGTCTGGATTTGTTCAGTTTACAGAATAGCTGCTGATCATCGTACATGCTGTTAAAAAGTGTGTATGGAAGGACGGAGGAAGGCTTCTTGTTTACTTTGTGTCACCTATGTATCTTAGGAGGAGGAGTGCTGAGGAAAGGGACCACGCTTAGCTTTGGAGAAGTTTGCGAAGCATGGAGTAGAGCAAATGTGAATCCATAATCACCATTAAAGAAAGCAGGTGATCTTCCCTGGGTTACTTTTCTGCTGGATCAGCAAGCTCACCACAAGACCAAACAAGTACCAGCCCAAGGAAGATGAGAATACACAATGAAGGTTGCAGGTGGGTTTAGGATGTACTACTACAGTTCAGTCTAGAGTGGCTGAAACTGCCACTGAAATGCTCAGTAAGAGGGACAAGGACAATGACAAGTCCCGAAACCAAGCTGAAGAAATACAGAAAATGAGGAGGCAATGGGAGTTTATATGTATTCATTTAACCCAGACAGCTACTAAAGTTCTGGACTGGAAACTAAGCCTGAAGGAAGGCATCCTGCCTGGAGTTTAGAGAAGGCAGGGAGGAAATTTACCTTGAAATAATTTATTGCATCTGTCTGCAAAAAGCAGACCTGTTTTGGTTTGGGGTTTTTTTTTAGGAATTAGATTGTTCTTATTCTTAATCATAGAGTCATAGAATCGTTTAGGTTGGAAAAGACCTCTAAGATCATCAAGTCCAACTGTTAACCTAGCACTGCCAACTCCACCACTAAACCATGTCCCCAAGCACCACATCTACACGTCTTTTAAATACCTCCAGGGATGCTGACTCAACCACTTCCCTGGGCAGCCTGTTCCAATGCTTGACAACCCTTTCAGTAAAG
>NW_008794594.1:95152-97509 GCF_000699145.1 Aptenodytes forsteri | reverse complement strand
GCCTGCCCCTTCTTCCAAAGGTCATAAACTCTCCTTTTTTTCCTGAGTTCCAGCCAAAGCTCTCTGTTCAGCCAGGCTGGTCTTCTTCCCTGCCGGCTCATCTTTCGGCACATGGGGATGGCCTGCTCCTGCACCTTTAAGATTTCCTAAAGCCTAGCCTTTGAGATCAGGGATCTTTGTTAACTTGCTCACCTTGATTAAAAAAAAAAAAGAGAGAGAGAGTGAGCACATTCAGCTCAGGCCTTTAGGCAGCTCAGGTTTTCACTGTGTAACTTTTTATTGCTAAAATTAGGGCACACTATCTGGGCAGGTTTAAGGTTCTGGCAAATCTAATTTTTCATTGCATGGCATTGAAAGTGATTTTACATCATTAAAATGACTAGTGGTCCTTAGAGAAAGTTTGAAAACATAAGCAGTGACCGTGATGAATAATTTATGCTTTCTTAAGAACTTTGAAAATGTGGAATTAAGGAAGTAAAGACGGTAATGGGCATACATTCATTTTCAAGCATTCACTCATATATTTTTCCCATTTATATAAAAATCTGCAGAAGTTGTTGATTATTTTATAGAGTTAAAAAGTTATAAGGCAGATTCACCTGTGTTATTTCTTTTGAATATTTCTTGCATAACGTATCTATTCCCATGAACAGTGATTGAATATCAGGATTTGTCTACCAAGAAAAGAAAGTATACCAATGTTAGCATTTTTATTTGCAAGCTATATTAAATAAAGCATTTTGTGAAGTGTTCCTTAAATTGATTGATGTATATAAATAAAAAATGGACAGATCAAGAGTAGGATGATACAGAAATTGAAAACAAGCCCAGTTTTATTTAATGTCCTTATTAACTATCTGGAAGGCTCTGTGCTTTTGTTTAAATATATTACACACATATATACTTATTGTAACTAAGACAATAACAATTTCCAGAGGACGTTCAAGGAAGTTGTTGTGGTCCCCTGGAAGAGGTATCGCCTTCAGACCAACAGCCACGTTCCTGGCAGTCCCTTTCCAGGCTTTTTGGTTCTCACCATCCCCAGCCACATGGATGCCTCTTAATCAGTTCTGTTTCAAAATCCTTTTCCAGAATGGTTCCAATGCTGACTGGGATCCCTTTATCTCTCCTGCCTGTTGGGCAGCAGAATGCTATCCTAGCATAAGAAAAAAAACCCAAAATTGAATTTTTCAAGTATTTTATGACATCATGACCAGAGATCATGATGTGGCCTCACAAATGGCCATCTGTGTTTTCAGAAAATGCTGAGTAAGTGCTCTTTCTTACTTACGTACTTACTTACTTACAATGATAGCTTACTTAAGCCATCATTGTAATTCAGGAATATATTTATTATTTATAGTGAGAAAGAAATGCTACAAATATAAAGTGAATTTCAGAATGGTAGTGACATTTGGACATCTATCCAAATCTACAAAGCAATGTAGATTACTTAGTTAAGTGTTACTTTAATCCAGAATACATGTATTCCAAATTTATTCATAAGAAAAACAAACAAAATACAACCCCAAAATAGCTACGCTTGTTATATTGCTAAGTTAAAATAGTTTTATTACTAAGAACTAACTGATCACATTTCAATCATCTTCTACTGTAACAGTAAACAGCTTTTAAAAAGGATGAATCTAGCTTCAAAAAAAAAAATCTACCTGTAAACTGTAAACTGGAAGGTTCTCTTTCATATATTGTGATTGTATAATAGAAGGTAGGTTTATGACCAGCCAAAAGTTGAATAAAAAAGCAAAAATAATCCCAACATACTTAGATGATAGAAGAAGATTGTCCCAGAAAAAAGGCATCCTTCATGTGAGGAACCACCTTTCAAAATTGAATCAAAAAGAACTGAAACTGTTACAGGCAAAATGTAAATTAATCCCAGAAGCACTAAAGAATATCAAAAAGTTTAAAAAATTGAAATATTAAAGAAAGGTGAATTATTGAAAGAAATAAGAAGTAGGCCAACTGTGAATGAAGCAACAGTTTTCTAGGCTACTAAGAAAATAGAAAGATAAGTGCTATCACTTAAATTAAAGATATTGCATTGAAATCAAAAAGAACTAGGCTTTACTCCATTTGGAAATGCACAAACTTATAGAGAGACAATATTTTTACCTACTCCAAAAATAGTATAACACTAGTATAAAGTCAAATATCCAAGACTAAATAACAGCTGCATCTGCCAAACTTATTTTCAATGTGTGCTTATATATTTTTAATAATAAGAGGAATTGAGTATCATATGTATGAAAAACAATTACGTGAGGAGCTAAATTAATAACCTGGATTTGCAACAGATTTGTATCTTTTGTTCCCCATATTCTGACATCAGCTACTTC
>NW_008794594.1:90403-95142 GCF_000699145.1 Aptenodytes forsteri | reverse complement strand
AGAAAGAGAAAAGCAGATAGACAACACAGTCTATCCTATCTATGGTATTTAGGTAAAGAAAATACAAACAAGACAATAAAATTTCACCTAGAAAAATTAATGTATTCATAAAAATACATTTGGCATCTTTAAAATGTATTCATCGGAGGCAAGCTCTAGAAACCTATTTAGAGTCCTAACAAAGCAATGACCTTGGTTTAAGAACCCATCAGATCTGAGAAAAATAAAAGCCAACCAGCTTCGTTGCTGCTTTAAAAACTCTTTAAAATAAAGATTTGTAGAACACTTTATATTTTATCTGTTCCATGGAGGAGTAGCAGATGTTAACATGATATTCTGAAATAATGAACAGCAAGATTCTGATTCATCGTAACACTTAACCATCCTCTGGGAAAAAGCAAGTGGGGATCATGAGACGTAGAAGGAAGATATAAAGATGACAAGCATGCATCACTGTAAAGATGAGAATATTTAATGTGTAGATGTTGATTGCCCCAATATACAATTTAATGAGGAGTTTTAACACATTTATAGGACCTCCTACTCATTGGGAATTCTTCCATAGCATCAAGCTGATAAAGGTTACCAGGTATATTTCCACTCAGGTTCCTGAATTATAGAGCCATGACTTTTTTATATGCATCTTTAATTATCATTCCAATCATTTTATCTGTTCTTAATCAAGGTTAAGCAATCATCATTAATGTCTTTTTTAAAGAATATGGTAATTTGCTTCCTTCCAGTCCTCCAGAGCAGTGGCAGTTTCTAATGAAACATCTAATATTTTTGTTAGTATCCCAATCACTGCATTTTTAAATTCCTTCAGTATTTTTGAAGCAAATTATCAAGTTCTGTTGAAATGCTGCAATTTAAGACTGATCTAACATCAAAATTAGCTTTGTTTTGAGCAAGGTGTTGGACAAGATGACCTCCAGAGATCCCTGACAACCTAAATTATTCTGTGACAGAAATTAATAACAAAACTTGCAGCCAGGGTAGGCTGATATTGAAAGCTTATTAAAATACCTCCTCTAGAATTTTTATGAAGGGCTTTGGGGTTTTTTTTATTTGATTACTGTATGCATTGTTCCTTTGTATTTATGTTTGCATTCTGTTGTTTTGCTGTAATTTTTTATTTTTGGTAGCATTGTCTTTTTCACCCTGTTTCAGTTCCACAAGATTCTATGGTTACAAACATGAAATATAGTGTAACAGTTTTTTATATTTTAGATACAGTATGTAGAGGTAGAGATTTCTGTATTTAGATACACATCATCTCAGTTTTAAACATATCTAGAGAAATCATGCCCTCCTTCAAGGTCACCACTTCAGGGTTAGTCCCAAATTGTCCTCTATTTCATGATTGCCTTATAGCCTTGTAGGACTTTATGTGTTAGCTGTATTGAATGCTCATAGTATTTTTCTTCTATCACTGTGAGGCAGGCTTGTCTCTTAGGTAGGCATCAGTCTAGGAAAATAGAAATGTTTTCACAACCCATTTATGAA
Source organism: Aptenodytes forsteri (assembly GCF_000699145.1). Taxonomy (NCBI): domain Eukaryota; kingdom Metazoa; phylum Chordata; class Aves; order Sphenisciformes; family Spheniscidae; genus Aptenodytes; species Aptenodytes forsteri. Next base: position 93,636 of record NW_008794594.1, on the reverse strand, counting down.
ATCAGCTAAGGAGAAGATTGTTCCTGGGAGAAATGGGAAAATTAAATCTTTCTAACGATTTCTCAAGAAAGGGAATTAAAAGCTATTCATTCTCTAGTGAATAACAAGAATTCCCACAATATTTCAGATCCTCGCTTAATCACATGGCCATAAGGAAAACAGTTAAGCTTAAGAGAAAATGGAGAAATAAACCCAATACACTTGAAAACATTGATGTGCTGCCATGCAGACTTTTGATTCAGTCCATTACATGAAATAATTCATTACAGTCCACTTTCTCTGATGTACAAATGCCAAAGCCAATAAACATTTTTCTACATTTTGAAAGTAGTCACTGATGTTACACAGTAGCCAGTCATGTTTCTTGAAAAGGTTGGAGTGATTTACAGTCCAGCAGAATCTGAACACCTAAAGAGTCTCCGTAGGCTTTTATTTGGAGAAATCCATAAAACTAAAAGCTGTATAGTGCCTAAGTATCTAAGTCTACCAACATAACATCAGTATTCATGTCATAGTTGGCAAACAAAAGGGAAGTATTTTGTAATGTAAACAATTTAGCTGTTAAGCAAACTACAGATTAATGTAATACAGCAATACTAAAGCTTCATTTACCTGTTTTGAAAGGAATAATGTACGACAAGGAGTTCTACAGATCAAACATTCATCTTTTTTGCCTGTAAGGTAAAGACATTTAAAATATACATCAAACTCAATACATATTGAGTAAGTTTTTAATGGAATTTGATGCCTAAACCTTTGTTTGGAGCTTGTGGGAGGAATCTGAAGGTTATACAAGAAATGAAAATAAACATGAATAAAGAATTTGATTCTATAACCATTACACACAGCTGCACAGGGAAAATGTGTGTGAATGTCATCAGGTCTTACTTCTGCAAATAAGCATTCATGTAAATGATTTTATGAATATCATTAGTGTCACTGAATGCAGGTGACTTTTAGTTCCTTTGATTTAAATAGGACTACTTGCCTGGTTTAATCAAACATATGCTTAAGTGCACTAATGAGTTAGAGTCAACCAGATATATGACTTTTTAGATTGGGGCCCAGTCTGTCTCTCTCGATAAACTATATGAAACCTTAACTTCAAAGAATTAATAATTTTACCTTGTGAACTTTTCCAGTGAAAAATTCATCACATCACTTTTTAAAACTTTATCATTTTTTAAAATGTCTCTTTGATTATTTGCAGAGATATTAACAAATATTTCCAGTAAATGCATATGACTACAATATTTATAATTTATAATCTTAATAGCTGCTTCCTTTCTAAGGATTCTAAAGATCAATGTTTATAAAACATCTTTAAAGAGTAAATACATTTTAAACCTGATATTATCATTATTATTGAATTCACAGAAAAAAAAATATATAATGTCTCAGGGTTTTTTCTGCCAAAAAATATTAACAGCAGAAAGGAAAGCTGTTGTTCAGGTTCTAGGAGCCTGCAAGTTGTATTTAGAGGCTGCATTTTATGATCCTCTCAACAGCAACCTTGTGAAAACTTTTAGTCAAAAGTTTTTAATTCTGAAATACAGATCGATTATTTATTTCTGTGTGCTCTAACAAAAGCCAGGGCATTTAGCATGACCTCAAAGGGAAAAACATTGATGTCTCTCTGCTATTTTTTTCTTTTGAAAAAGCAACCTCCTTATTCCGCTATGTCGTTTCCACAGATCTTCACCTAAGCACATCACAGGATTCCCAGAATACGACTCAGGAATTGCATACAACACAGAAAAGCTCCAAAACATCACCTCCAATTCTCCTAATGCTGCTGAAAATTTTCTAGTGTTTCAGTGACAATACTGAGATTAAAAATGTCTTAAGACTATTGTCAAAACCTGCCCTAAACAAATCCTATGTTTTCAAATTGCTCTTTCACTAATGAAAAAGCATGCCCTTTCCAAAATTAGACAGAACAGAATGCCATCTTATTTTTTTTACAATGCAATCATGGATCATAAGTATCCAGAATCAACTTTTATTAAAGCCTCCAGTTTTCAGTGTCTAAGGCTTGTTCTCAAAGCCACATTCCTCCAGCCAGATTCATCTGGCAGCAGACACAGGTGGTTTTTTACTATTTAAAGAAAAACAACAGCAAGAATTGAAAAGGTTTATCAATAACATTAGTCTGACTAAAAGCAATGCTCAGGCCTTTCTTTTTTCCACAGTGAGTCAGAAATGCTAACAGTTAAGGTAAACGTGTGCACACTGGCACTGCCTGACCCACTGAAGCAGAGGGCCGAGCCGCCCATGTCTGCAGCAGCCATTACCTTTCTGGAGGCAGATCTCACAGATAACATGGCCGCAGCTTGTGAGGCTGAACCGTGGGGCGGGCTTGCAGGGCTCACAGAAGCAGACATTGCAAAAGACCGCGACGGCCATGGGGCGGAGGGCAGGAGGGCCCAGAAGGGAGCAGGTGGCTGAGGCAGATGCCGACCCTCCTTGCCGCCCCCAGGGTGAGGCCTACAGGCCTCCCTCCGCCATGTTCCTCCGGTCTGAGGCACCACTGGGCCCTGAGGTGAGGGGTGGCAGCGCCCCTCCCCCACCCGGGGGGGCCTGAGGGCAGCAGATATTCACCCTCACACCCCAAAAAAAGGGTTTTCCCGGCCTCTCACTACCAAACGGGAGAGGGTGCCTACGCAGGGGATCGTCTCTGAGACATTTCCCCCTCCCTTCCCCACATGTGGGCAGCTGAACTGGACTAACCACCAGGGCCCCGCGTAGGTGCTTCGCCACGAGCTCTGTCCTCCTCACAGGGGCGGCCATGCGGCAGGGGCTGCCATTGGGACAGCAGGTGTGTGGAAAATGGTAGTGGCTTTTCACTCTTTTAAATGCAGGAATCTGGGAAGGTTATTAATTTACTGTCACAGGTTTGTTGTTGCTTCTTTTGGTGGGGAAAAAAGTACAAAACAAGGATTTTTGATTTTCGTTTCTTACATTGAAAAAATCCCAGGGCTTGCTAATTTCCCTTATGTCACAGGTTTGTTGTTGCTTCTTTTGGTGGGGAAAAAAGTACAAAACAAGGATTTTTGATTTTCGTTTCTTACATTGAAAAAATCCCAGGGCTTGCTAATTTCCCTTGATGAAAATTTTAGGGGAAAATTCCCTTACAGACCTCCTTGCTGTGCAGGCTAGCTCTGAGTGTGTGACAAAGCCACGGACTGCATAGGAGGAACCTCCAGCTTTTAACTTCATAAAGACTACTGCTC
>NW_008794594.1:62569-88378 GCF_000699145.1 Aptenodytes forsteri | reverse complement strand
TATGCTAGATAAAGAATGAAGCATTCTCAAGCTATAGTCAGGGCTCCAAGTGTCCTTGCTGGTTTGAGTATAGACCTAATTAATACTGAGGAGCATAATCAGCTCTGTTATAAAATCTGACATGGTGCCTGCCCTTTTGGTTTAAAAGCATAAGTGTACTGTAAGTGAGATGAGTTAAGTTTGTCATCGGGATGTAGTTAGGAGCCTTACACTAAATATCAGCTAAAGTCTGAACCACAACCTTGCAGCAACCCTTTATTAAACTTTCTTCTTGGACTTCATATACCATATGGTTGCAACACATCTTTCCTTCTTTCCCACCACCAAAGATGTTATTTCAAGACATGTTGGATGTCAGTGCTCTACAAAAGTGAATTTAATAACACTTATTTACTGGGCATTTCAAGTGACAATTTTAAAGTCTCAGAATTTTTAAATATAGGACAAACCTCAGTGCGTAGCTTTATGAGATTTTATTCTGATTGATATGGTCTGTAGAGCATTACTTTTTGTCTCTACTTTGTATCAACTTCATGGATTCTTACATACTCACAGCTGTATTTTCACTCCCATACTGTAAACATACGTGAACTTAAAGGGCAATGTCATTTCCTTGCTAATGAAAACAAAAGGTGAGAAGATAGAAAAAAGAAAGCAAGCAGTGCCTTTAAAACAATAATTGGTCTACAGATATTTCAGCTTTCACTACCTTTTAGACCAGCGAAGGGTCTGGAAAGACAAGTAGGAAGCCAAACCACAATATTCTGCTATCATAGTGCTCTCTAGAAACTTTTTCAAGAATGTCCCTTTACATGTTAACCAAGTGCTGAGATGGGTCATGTTACAACCACCTCCAATTCCTTCTTACACTACTGCTGCTTTGTCAAGCTAATTAACTGAATTTTTAACCACAGCTTTTGACTTGTAATTGCGTGATACTGTAGCTACTCTGCTAGTTGTACATAAACTAGCTAAATTAAGGCATAAAGATATATTCAATCAAGCTGCAATAAGTGAAATGGAAATACTTGGTTAAGTCAAAAACTGGTAAGTTCCTTAGACAGTCATGTTACAGTTGCTGAATAATTAAAATAAAAATAATTCTCCAACACAGAAACAGACTGAAGAATTTAGTATAGGAATAACTTAAAATATATAGGCACAAATTCAGTGTTTACCAAGAAGCCTGTAATTTGGTTTACTTTGGCATACTTCATAAAGACTATAATTTACATAAACAACTGTGGGAAAGCTCAGATCTCAACTGTATAGCCTGATGTTTACGGCTTATCTGGGAGCAAAAAGTAAGTACAATTCCAAATTGTTTGTCTGGCTCTCTCTCTTCCACAGTAATTGCTACAACCACTGATCATAATATTAAGGGCGGGCTCCACTGTCACTTAAAACTTTGAATATTGAAAAAGAAAACAGTCACAATTATATATAAGGAAAAGCTAGGTGTTACACATACATAGGTTGAGGTCAAGACACTCTCACCAAATTAAGCACCATAAGGGAGATAGTTGTTTCTCTGCCTACTATCTGAACCCTAGTCAGTCTGAAACACTGAACTGCTCACGCTAGTACAGAATAAGGTTACTAAGCAAGTAGATGTACTGGTTTTGGCTGGGATAGAGTTAATTTTCTTCACAGTAGCTAATATGGGGCTATGTTTTGGTTTTGTGCAGAAAACAGTGTTGATAACACAGGGATGTTTTAGTTATTGCTGAGCAGTGCTTACACAGAGTCAAGGCCTTTTCTGCCTCTCACCCCACCCCACCAGCGAGCAGGCTGGGGGGGCACAAGAAGGTGGGAGGGGACACAGCCGGGACAGCTGACCCCAACTGACCCAAGGGATATTCCACACCATATGACGTCGTGCTCAGCAATAAAACTAGGGGGGAGGTTGGCAGGGGGTCTGCTGCTCAGGGACTGGCTGGGCATTGGTCAGTTGTTGGTATGCACTTGTTTTCATTTGCATCACTTGTCTTCCTTGGGTTTTATTTTCTCTCTCTTTGTTGTTTTTTCCTCTTTTCCTTACAATTTGTTTCTACTACTACTACTACTACTACTACTGTTTAATTATTAAACTGTCTCTATCTCAACCCATGAGTTTTCTCACTTTTACCCTTCTGATTCTCTCTCCCATCCCACTGGGGGCAGCGGGGGAGTGAGTGAGCAGCTGTGTGGTGCCTAGTTGCCAGCTGGGGTCAAACCACAACAGTAGAGAACTTTGAAAAATTAGGAAGCTTTTTTTAGATTTCTATTTTAGATGTAACAATCCTGAGTTGAACTTAAATGTTTCCTTAGTCATTGAGCCCTTCTTCTAGATTTAGCTTTACATCTGCAGAGGAAAAGAAACACATAAAAGATGGGATTCAAGGAGTAAAATGTAAGGGGATGCTAGAGGCTGTGATATAAATGGAGAAAACCAGAGTTAGAGTAAGAACCAGAGTAGAAGATGAGAGAAGCTTGAGAGTTATATACAACCAATTTTCTCATAGATACTGGGTTTCTTTGGATGTTAGGTGTTACATGGTGTGCAATTTTCAAATCTGTGCATTTACTTTATAAGATTTAAACAAGCTTCTTAGATATAAAGAAATCTCTGAGAGATTTGATTTGCCAGATTCCAATGGAGATGAGGATTAGTGTTTGTACAATAGCCCACCACAAAATATTGCTGTTAGTTTCTTCACTTGTCTTCCGAAATTTTTCTTCACGCTCCTGAAGAAAAATCAAAAAGCATAATTATTACCTTTTGGCATCTGTATGTTTCATGCTGCTATCTGGGTAACTAGACAGGCATCCCTCTTCTGCATGGTAGTGAACAAACACTTTTTTCATGTTGATAAGAATGAAAGTTTGTTCTTATCCATAAGGTGGATATCTTTACAAATCAAAACCGAGAAGCAGGCACACTGTATCTTGAAGCAGAAAGGCAAACAGAGCTTTCCCTTGTTCATAAAATATATATTGTGCTAAATATGTTCCACTAGTACAAGCTTAAGCCTTTTTAGGCTTACAGTCACTTTCATATTGCAGTCAAGAACCTTTTTGCAGCCAAATTTCTTTTTTTAGGTAACTAGTCGATATATTTCAAACACAGTCTGACTGCCTGCATATGTATAGAAAAGTGAAAACAACGGGTGTACACTTGTTTGAAGGAGGGCTTTATTTCTACCTGCATGGAGATATATAAATATAGGCTCAGTCATTTCCTCACCCACTCCAATAAAGTTTACGCACACAGGCCACCATGGAAACAACAGCTGGCAACATCACCAGCAACGGTACCTGCCACCTGCTCAGCTGCTCTTACTGACTCTGACCAAGAAAACTATATTTGGAAATTCCTGCTTTAAAATAACACCTGTTGCTAAAAGCATGAGTTCACAGGGATTAATTAGTTTTTATGTTACAGCTTAAAAATATTTTGCAAGGTAATGTAAGCCATATTGGTTAAATACCAATAGATTTTTATGAGTTAGTTAAAAATAACACTGCAATTAAATAATAAACCTCATAATACTTTATAAATCAATAAACCTATGTACAATATTTTTAACATTTCCATTAGGGAACATACATACTCTTTCATAATTTTGTTCTTTGGATATGTGATGAATTTGCTCAATTAGATGTTCTAGTCTAGAGTTAACTTCATTCACTTTGTCTTTAGCTTGAACAACAGATTCATCCAAAAAATGTTCTCCAACTCTAATGTCCAAATGGATACGCTGCGAACAGAAATAATATTCCATTACTGTGTCTTCTGTGTTTTCAAAATTCCTTAGAAAAAAAGAAACAATGGATAATTTCCATTTAAGCTCATTACAGGAAAATAGTTTTAATTGCTTATAGAAATCCTTCCTAAAATTAGAATCAGATGGGATATTTAAAGTGTTTCTTAATTTTATTTTTAAATTCATTATATAAATTTAGAATCTTGACTACTGTTAGGGCATTATTTTATGCTAGTATTGATTCAACCACCATGAAAATGTTTTCTGTTCTTTGTCCAAACTAGTTCAAAAAATGAGTACCATTAGGACTGCTCATTGTGTTTCACATTCCATCCTAACATTGCAGAAATGGCACTCTTCAGTAGTACTGCAGGAAGCTTTTTACTGATGCATTTCTATGTTTCCTCCACTAACAGTTAGGAGTATAAGACTGGAAGGAGACCAGTAGAATCATTATTTGCAGCTTATCATAGGTATTACAGCAGAACCATCCATAAGGTATCTTTTTTCTTTCTCCACACACGGTTTATCCGGTATGAAATACCTCCCAATAGCCTATAAGCTATTGTACGCTCTATAGCAAAAATGCCCCAAAGCTGCCAAGCAACAGAGCCGTAGAAAGAAAAGGGAAGAATGCAACTTGCAATATTATGCAACTTATTTTGGCATGAATGAAAAATTTTACTAAAATTAATAGGAGAAAGTTCTCCTAGAAGCCAATTTGTACCTAAGAGAAAATAAAAAAGTTTTAGCCAAACAGATAATCTGCTGAAATCCTAGAGCTTGGTATTACCACAATAGAATTTGGTCTACTCAGACATCAACCACAAATGAAGGGCACATCTCCTTTCAGCTCTCTTAGAATTAGCTAACTGAACATCTGGACATCCATCTCACAACCTTATGGTAGCCTTTGTCCTTTAAATTATTGAACTTTGGTTTGAAGCAGTTCAGATCACCACCACTGCATCTGGTTCTTAGAGAACACATAAAGATTTAACTTACCTAAAGAATGTTTTTCCTTTTGTGATCTTTATTCCTGCAGATATAATTATGAAGAGCAATATTTTCCTTTTTTATTTCTGTGTTCTTAAGCTAAACAAACCACCCTATTTAATATTAGTGCTATTAATGTTCTCCTTCCCTGCACCTGTTCACTTGTTTTAAATGGGATGACCAGAACTGTACATGGTGCATGCATCATGTAAAATGATATTAATACATCTCCACCCTTTATTCCTGCAGATATAATTATGAAGAGCAATATTTTCCTTTTTTATTTCTGTGTTCTTAAGCTAAACAAACCACCCTATTTAATATTAGTGCTATTAATGTTCTCCTTCCCTGCACCTGTTCACTTGTTTTAAATGGGATGACCAGAACTGTACATGGTGCATGCATCATGTAAAATGATATTAATACATCTCCATCTGTAGCAGATAAAAATCGCCTGGTGTATCCTCAGAATCGCATTCATGGTGTGAAGTTAACTATGACCAACCAATGCTTTATCCCCCTTACCCTCTCTAGTTGCCGAGTGCCACAATTTTTTTTATTATTAGAACCTAAGTGCTTTTGCAATGTGTATGATTAAATTTCCACTCATTTCCATAAACCAATCCATAAGAACACCTACTTATTCCAGTGTAATAGTCCCACTTCAGTATTGTTAAGTCTTCTTGCTTCTGTGTCATCTACATGTTCCCAAAGCATACATCTAGGATGAAATTTGGCCTACCTCACTTAACACATTTACGAGATTTTATATCTAGCTGGTTATCTAACTCTTTTGCAGTCAACTAGAAAAAAAAAAGCACCTCTAGAGAGTAATTCTCACCTGTTCAACTATCGTTTGAGAAGTGGTATATAGATACAATTTTCAAAACAGTGTTTATGAAATTGTTTGCTGAAATAGATCAGAGCCATGATATCACCTCTGATGGCCTCTTTTTTTTTTTCAAAATCTGTATTAAGACCAACTTTGTCGGTAGTAGACAATATCAAGTATGCTAATATATTCTTAATTTGAATATCTTTCAAGAATTAAAATGTTAAATTTTCTTTAGGAATTCAATCAAAGTTAGTGAAGACATGGAATATCTTTACGACAAGTGTTTGTGTTAGTCAATCTTACATATTTATCTTTTTGAACCAAATAGTTGTTCTGATTGATCAGAATCTTTCACATTCAAAGCACTGTACAAACATTAAATCACTCTATAGTTATTTGTCTTGCCTCTTTAATCTTGACTTCTTAAATATCAGAACAGAGTCTTTTTATCTCTTCATCTTCATAATTCTAGGTTTGTCTTCTTTAATCATTAAAATGTTGAATTATCTGCTAGAAGTTAGACCACCTTCTAATCTAATTTGTAATCTCTGCAGTTTGTAAACAATTGATACTATTACAACAAAGAATATTTAAGAAATATACCTACCAGTTTACTTCCTGCAAATGCCACAAATCTTGTTGAGTTAGACTGTAGGCAGATAACATGCTCCCCAGATAGATAGGATGTAAAAGAAAATGTTCCTTGTGGCCCATACAGTTTTGACAATAGTACCTGCAATTTAGATATTATATATGTTGGGTATGTACATTATAAATATCAATAAAACAATCAAAAAACAGTACTGTGAATTGGATGTAAAAAATAATCAGTTAACCTCCTGACAACATTAAATTTACCTGGATTTCAGAATAGATTTAGAGAAAAATAAACTATTTTAACTCACAATGAACATTGAAATGCTATAGATTTCTGCAATGTACAAAAGCCAATGCTTTCTAAAGCATTTAAAGTTTGAAAACTAAGACTTTGTCTAGGCACAGAAATAAATTGTCCGTTGCTGAAAAAGCTCAGGACCTCATGGCAACGCAGGCAGTTGTTATGCATGATGGCTATATGCAGCCTCAAGGTAATCTTGACTTTTGCAGTTTAGTTTATCATCAGCCTTCCTTTCTGCCGCTCAAGTGAATTTTCATTTTTTTTAAACTTAAATTTTTTTAAAAATCTAACCTGTTTTCTCAGTTGTCACTTACTATTCTTAATGACACAGTTTCCCAAATCCAGTAGTAATGCAAAAATTGTCCACACACATCATTATCAAACATTGTCTTTTCTATTTATTTTGATAGAAATCACAAGGTGCTTATACCTTTCAGCACCAAAATACTGAACTAGCTGATAGACTTACTTTTCCCCCAAAAGTGTCTATTATTTTTATAGTGCTGCCTGTCAGTGCCAAAAGTCAACTCATAAATCCTACAGAACCATTTGTAAAGCATATTTACCTCAGCAGAAGGAGTTGTGACAGTCACAAACATTCCCAAACCGGGAGCAGATTCAAGAAAGTCTTGTTTATGTATATCCCAGCGTTGTACTTTGTAATTCCCTGAATAAAAACAGATAAAAATCTGTTAAATAAAACATAGCTTAATATTAAATATCTTTATTGCTTTTCCAGCAAAAATATAAAAATAAATTATTAACAATAAAACAATATATGTATTTCATGTGCTTATGATTAAAATTGCTTAGGGGGCACTTTGTAACAGTGTGAAATGCAATAAATTTTTACTACACTAGAAAATGTTCTAGAATGCTACAAAAATGGTTGATTAACAAGTAATGCTTTCTGATTACTCCTAATGCTCTGGCAAGATTAGCATACAGAAGGCATGCTGAGACCTCCAAAAGCATGTGTGCTGTATTCAAATTACATTTTTAGGATTGTCTTTCATATTTATCACATTATTTTTAAAAAAGATGATTATATAATATTTTTTACTGTCCCCTTTCAATCTTACATTTACAGTCTTGTAGACGAACTTAAAGTGCTTGTGTTAGCCCAGGTGAAACGGAACTTTAGTACATCTTGAATTGCTTCTTTCCAGACCAGTGTTAATCAAAAAAGTAACTCTTGCATTCATATGGGTAAAAACATGTTACAGAAATTCTGGTATGAATGAGTAAATCAGCCAGAATGTATAGAAGCACACACTGAAGAAGCAGTTCCACTGCTGTAGAATTAGAAGACAGTCTTTTTATTTGTCTAGTCAGTTAAGCATTCTGCAAACCTGCCTTTCTTTGTGTGAGGGATACACATAATGTGTGAGGACATTATAACTAGCCCCTGCTGCGGGGAATTAGTTTCAGTGTGCCCTCTTTCTTATCACCAGGATTTTACCATATTTATCAATCACAGATTTTCCTGTTACATTACAAGCTATCTTCATTATTGCATAGGTTAGATCATCGTATAGCATTGACAGATACCTACCAATTACCAATGTGTCACTGGGAACATCTTCGATTATACATTTCTCTTCTCTTTCTCCACTGTGAAAATATAAAGCGAGTGAAAAAGAAATCCAAAAGTTCATAAAAAATCCTATTAATTGGCTTTTCATGGTTTTTATGTATCCCAGTTGTACTGCTTTTGGAGATAACTATTTACAAATGTACGTAGTCCTGTGGTCGTTCCTTGTTTGCTGCTTATCAGTGTATTTTTGAGGGCAAAAAAAAACTGTGAGAAAAGGCAGCTGGTGGTTACACACTTATAAATAACTACAGTATGTTCTGCAGAATGAGATAACATGAAAAAGATAACTTGTAAAATCTTTCTTCTTTCCCAGCATCTAGATTAAAATTTTATTTTATACACATAGAAGAACACGAAACTGGAAAGAACCTCTCAGGTACTTGAGATCAGTTCCTTAGATTACTGTAAGCAACTGCATTGGTTATCTCTTTCCATAAACTGCTCAATTTTCAACTTAAATGAACTTGTTAACTTATTTATTCTGGGTGATTATTCCAGAGCTTCACTCCTCTTTTATTAAGAAAACTTGTACCTAAATCATTGGACATATGTATACACCTGTACAAAACCCATAGGGACCACATAAAAGGGCTGAAAGAAATATGAAGAAGAAAGTCAAAAGAACTTGGACAATAAAAGACTCTGAAACACTGATGAATATGATACAGCAGGAAAAAAAATAAAATTAACACTTTCTGAATAAGATTTTTTTAGATAAGAATGTCTTTCTCTTGGATACTGCCTAATAAATTCTCTAAAGAAAGTTATAGTGTAAATTAAATAATGATAGAGGGTTTTATTATTCCCCTTTGTACTAATATAGACCAAACAATCTATATGCCTGATGATGAACTCAGTTACTACTCAAGTGTTCCTTGTCCTATAAACTGAGATCACTGTATCTGGAAGATTGGCCTCAATGGGAGCGGGTATGTGGTCGTTTTCCAGCATAGGACCCACCTATGGGATCATTTCCAGTAGGCAGGAACCACCTTTGAGCTCATTTTCCCCTTCAGAAGCTCACTACACTCCTGTTGTAAGACTGTAGTTTGATCACTGACTCTCTACAACCCTGCCATGTTCCTCAGCAGCACCTGGCATCTGCAGATGAAATTATTGTAATGTCCTTGAATGTGTCTTGAACCTCTTAGTTCACTTCAGAGTTCTGTCATGTTGACTTCAAGGTATGGGATATAAGCTACACACACATGCCATATAGGTGGTATGCAGTGCCATAGACAGGGAAACCACCATCTCCTTGCTGGAATTTTATCAGCATTTATTTTGCCTGAAAAGGCGGTAGTTGGATTTTATGTTTTGGTTTTATATAGCTGTCAAAAGCTCAGCTGCATAAGTTGCATCCTTAACACTATACACCCACCGAAGGATCATGACTAGCCCTTTTCCCTTATTGTTCAACACCTCCTCTGAATTCTTCTTTCAATTTCCTCATAGAATGTCCCATTTGCATTTACTGTTATTTGGTGACACCTATTTATTAGTAAATAAAACTATGTTGCTCTTCCTATCCATTTCTGAGCAGCCCTTCTGAGAATCTCTTTAGCAGGAGATGCATTCTGCTAGCGCTGGTAGCCATAGAATTGGCTCCATCATAACACAAGAACATGTATTTTCCTAGTATCAAGGAAGATGGATGGACAGCAACTCATCCTCAATATCTGTAACCTAAATACCTAAAATTTCAGGATGGATTATTTCACATCTGCTGGTCTATTGCCCTTCACTGCACCTGCTATCCATAAAGTTGTCTCAATAAAAAATGTCTTTGTCTAACACGGACAGAGGCTCACAACCATCGTAAGTTCAGTCCATTCCACAGCATGAAGTATCTTCACAGAAGTTCTAGCACAAGTATTCGTTCACCTCCAGCAAAATACAACATCCCTATACTGATAAAGAGATTGTCAAAGACGAGGAGCCTTGATTCCTTAAACATTACTTCTTTTTCTTTGACTCCATATGGTTAAGGATAAAGGGATACAAATTGCATCTCATGGCCATTGAATCCTTAGGAGTCTCAAAGGTGATATTAGGACTCCGTTACTACTTTAGCATTTATCCATCAGAAATAATTTTAGATTATACAGAATCTCATCATATAATTGGATTCTTACTCCTCCACCACAGGGAGATCTTGACTGACATGCTCCTGCATAAATTCTCGTGCCATACTATACCTGCAAGAAGTATAGATTTGTCTGCAGACTGTGAGCTGCTTAAGCAATCATCCTTTTAGCTTTCCATTGACTAATGAAATTTCCAGAATTCCGTGTTCCAATGGTAGGACGCAAGATGTACGAGGGGACGCCACTTTATCCTTCACTTTGCCCAGACCAGTTGGGACAGACACATTACTTCTGTACTTTTGGCTAGCAAATGCTAACATAGTAGGGCTGCTGGACTTCAAACAAACAAAAATAAGTCAGCCTCCAGGTGATCAGGTTGTCATGCAGCATATTGAGAGCTTTTTTGTCTCAGGCATTCACAGTACCTGTAAATTACCACGGACACAACTTCTGCATACTACATCCCATTAAACAGGATTTGGCCAACTTCAGAACTGCTGTATCAAGTGTTAGATTTATTTTCTGAGCATGTTAAATATTGTCATGGAATAGTCTGAGTTACTTTATTATGTTGGATCATTCATAACAGATCAGATATTCCCAATGTATTTCAATTACCTGGGACTGGGAATATCATAGAATCATAAAATCATAGAACAGTTTGGGTTGGAAGGGACCTCTAAAGGTCATCTAGTCCAACCCCCCTGCCGTGGGCAGGGACATCTTCAACTCGATCATGAAATGGACTTTTTTGCCTTCAATACCATCAAGTACTCTCAGATCTTTTGCTCACATTCCAGTTATGTCCTGATGGGGACCGTGCTCATTCACTGATCAGAAAAGCTGGCATGTTTTCTGTACCATTCTAGAAGTAAGGCACACATTAGTTTCTATGACCATGCTTAGCTTAGGCAGTGTGGCTAGGATATTAGAGCTGTTTATCAATGAATCTAAGACTGTGTCTCCCAAAAATGATCTTTAACAGCAGACCCTGTGCCATTTTGACAATTGCCTGCAACTCTTCATAGCAGGCTCGGTGGACGAGATTTGGTCAGTTAGAGTTGGCCCGCTTATACAGTACACTTATACAGTGTAGGGTTGGCCCTCTGACACAGCTTCTCCTCAGTTGGGGGAAGGCATATTTACTGAGCAAAATGCAACAGGGCCTCAAACTGCAGTTAGTAAGTTTGTTTCACACACACACACCCTGGGCATCCATCCCAGTCATTTTGGAGTATTTGGTAGAACAAAATGTCTGCCCTCTCCTTTAGTCCACCTAAGGCTCACACAACCAACATTTATGCTATGGTACCTGGGAGAGCTTTTCAGTTCGGTTCGGTTCAGTTCAGTTCAGTTCAGTTCATAGATCACATCAGTCCTTCCTGTATCCTGACTTATCTACAGAAGTACTCTCTTTTTTCCCTAGTCATTAACCACCAAGGTGCTGTACTGGATGTCTGCAGAGAAGCCACAGCCCATAGAAAAGCATAAATATATCCACAGCTTCAGCTGGCATTCCTACCTATTGGAGGTAATAGGAAGAGCTTTCATACGTTCACAGCTAATTGTCCTTAAATTCCTTAAGGTACTGGACAAGTTGTTCTCAGTAATGAGGTTCGCTATTCCACTATAGGAATTGAATTTGGTGTTTGTGGTTTTTGTAGGACCACAGTTCAAGTCTATGGTGACTTTTTTTGCTACTTCACTTACCTTTAACCGTGTCTTCCATTCTGCAAGAATATCTGCCAAGACATCAAAGCTGATTTTTCCTACAAAACTTTATTGCTAAAAAAATTTTCTTTACAAATCCATTTCAAGTTTTCTCCCAAAGTGTTTTCTGAGATTAGTTTAACCCAGAAATTAATTTACCTACTTCATTCCCTAAATCTCATGTATTTAGGACCATAGCATCTTGGCTGCCAGCCATCTGTAACACTGGATGTAAGGGAAAAGGAAGGAAGAGTTTCTCTGTGTTTCTTCGCTGTCCAAAAATTTTTAAGACAAATCCAAGACTGCTGAAAGTAAAAGCTACAAAGGCCTCACCATATCCGCAGAGGGATGACATACCTCACTAATCCATTTAATAAAAATATGTTAGGAGAAATGTGCTACATCATTAGAATGTGCTTCACCATGCTTCACCAGAACTCACTGTATCCACAGTCTTGCCAAGAAATGTCTCCATCCCTGGTGTTTGCAAAGTGAATACCTGGAACTATATTTATGGCCAAACATTATACTGCCACAAGGGCATCCTTAAAGGATGCCATATTTACCAAGGTCTCCTGAAGTCACTGCTTACAAAAAAAAACATATCCAGGTAACTGACTGCATAGGAAACTTCTGCTTGAAGGAACCTGCAGTGAATATTCATGTATGTAAACACTCTCAAATAGAAAAGTTATTTATCAATAACTGGAGTTTCCTGAAAAGTGTTGGCCTTTTACATATTCCCTTCCCTTTCTACTCCACCTCCCCCTCTCATCCCTTTTCCTTCAGTGTCCTTTGGGAAACTTTTGGCTTCAGGAGTTTGAGTAAACACTGGGACTGCTCCACTATCAAATCATAACTCGCAGGACTGAAATCCTAGATTTGGGTTATGTATACAATTGCAGATGCAGATACTCTTCTACTGGACCTAGCCTTTCAGTTGTTCTGGACATGTGAAGAAGTAAAACCCTAGTGTCTAGAGAACTTCCAGGAAGGTTCCTCCAAGGATACCTTGTGGTTTGTGGGTTTGTTTTCCCTAAATCATAATTTTGACTTGCATCTGATTTCTGCCCAAGACCTTTATTGAGTTTAGTCTATCACTAGTTGATCAATCAATTTGAAATTAGTTCCTGTCCTCAGAGAATATTTAAATATATGCTTCAATATACGTTTAGTTTTCTAAGATGGTGATAACTGTGTAACTATATAGTAAATAAGTTTAGCAGGAAAAAAAGCATAGAATAATAAAAATTAATACAAAAAGAAGAAAGAAAAAATTGAAAGGCAGAGAAATTAACTAAACACAAAATATGAAAATGATAGTGTAATAACACCATTTCCATTATAGAATGGAAACAGAGGAACCTGAAAAAAAATAGGTATAATAAAAAGAGTAAGTGAAACGATTTTGAAAAACAGGCAACTGTGGGAATCTGAAGAATGTAAGATGTAGAAATTCCTATTTTTAACCCTAACAACTGTGTGTTTATCAGCATTTGCAGTACCAACTTAGTCTAGGCTGATAGTTTCAACTTTCTTTGGGTCTTTGCAAGATTCATCTCTTGGAAAAAAATATTGAGAATATTTTAAATGTTTCAACCCTACAGAGAATACAGTGTGCTCCTTTAAGTACATAATAAATTTTCCGATATTTGGCAAATTTTCCGATAGTTTGCATATTCCAAAAAGAACCTACTCAAATCAACATCTCCTATTCAATATCTGTGCTGTGTATTTGTAAAATCACAGTGTCTTGTAAAAGCTTTGTGGGCTGACTGTAAACATATTCTATTGGAAAGTGTTATTCCAAAATCCTTTTCCAGGTTTGTAACCACAAGTCTTTACAAGCCATATGTTACATTCGTTTTGTAACGGTTATTTGAGCATTAAAACTTGCAGTCAGAAGAGTTTTCTGACATACTGTGTTTTGTTATTTCTGTGCATACCTCAATTTTAGATAATATTAAAACATTGGCAAGTTTTCTCTGTAAAAAGGTTACAATGACACAAATAGCAACAAACACATTTAATAAACATGGACATATTTACTGCATATATAAAGACAATGATATAATTTATGTTATGGTCAACAGTGTTAACTTTGAGATAGTTGTCTCATGAGGGACACACACCAACAATCAGTCAGTTTTTAAATCTCAGCTAACGCTTTTAATTAAGTTCAGAGATTTTCTACTAGTATCCACACTTCTGATTTTTCCTAGTAATTTTGTTGGCCGAGTGTCCTCATGACAGATATTCTTCTCACTTTTGAGAAAAACAGAAAAGGAAAGACATTTTCATGTATTTATAAGTCTCAAGACAAGTTTACTCAGTTATGTTATTGTCTTAACCACACTGCAAACATCTGGTCACTCTGATTTATGTAAGTAGTTTCTGAAGAAACGCATGTTAGACATGTTTAGAAAGACAACAAAAATGCCAATAAATTATAAAAACATAATTTAGAGAAAGAATTAATTTCTAGGTATAAATAGCTGTAGATCAACAAATTACAGTATTTAAGACCATTATTAGTTTAGATTTTGTAATTGAAAGATTTTTACGTGTGAAGTATAATCTTTCCAAATATCTTCTTTTCTGCCACTAGAGGGTACTCCAAGAACTTACAGTGTATTTATGGCAAGGATTTATCTGGGGTTTTTTGGTCTGTAAATGATGAAGTACTGTTGTCATACTAAACCTTAGGAGTTTAATCCCCCCAAAATCTTGATATTAAACAACTTTCAAAACCAGTCTGATATACCTTTTCAGCAAAATAGTGCAGCTTACCCAAATGATAAGGAACATTGACTGACATGTAGTTTAGATTTAGTTAAACTTATCCTACTTTTAAATTATCTAATTTATTATCTTTTCTTTATTTCAGACACAATTCTCTGGTTCACATCTTGTTTCTTCATCCAGATTTGGACAAGGCATTCCATTATTGGCAGGCTGAAGAAGTACAAAACGAGTTCTGATCTTGGTCCCTGTCTTTCTGCAAAGACCTCTACAGAGACCCCAGGAAGACCATTGTGAAACCTCACAGTCCAGTGGTGTTTCTGCAATATACACCAAAAAGAAAGGTAACTTTACATAAATTTGTGCTTAAGGCAAACACATAGCTGGCAAAGCATTAAGGAATGATGATCCAATAGCGTCCTTAAAATAAAAATCCATAAAATCCATATGCTGTCTCATAAATTAAAATATTTGGTTTCAGCTCCTAAGCTCATTGACATTGGTATTATTATTATCATTATTATTGCAGTCTAGAGACTGAGGTACTATATCAGTAGTGCAGCATATTATTTATTGAATTGAAAGTATAGAATTCCTGTCAAATAAAACTACGCTTAAAATAATTGCATTCAAAAGATTGCATTAAAAAACATTTACTGTCAATTTTATAACTCATTTGCCTTTGCATGGCTTACTAAAAACACCAGGATTAAAACCAGCTTTTCTCTGGTTTATTTAGGTACACTTATACTTCTTTGCAGATGGATATTGTTTCTATAGTTGTTCATATCAAATTCCATTTAACTTTTGATCCAATTTTCTTCAGAAATAAAGAAAAGTCCCATTTTTTATCATTAAATCATCTTGCTATTGTTTGGTATGTACGCTACAGTTCTCTTTGCCAATAAATATATTCTGTCACTAGAAGCTTTTTAATACTAAAAGGGTTTTCAATATAGTTTTAATTTACTGCAAGAAAAGAAGTCAAACTCTAAAATACTTTTCATAATGTATACTTCCATTGAAAATATCTCTCATAAAAATATAGGTGATTATTCCTTAGCAGGTTAAATAAAAATATTGCTTGTCACAGGAAATTGCATCACAATTGTGTATTACAGCATTTGTGGGTAAAATAGGTGTACACAAAACCAGTTATAAATGCTGTACTAAATGTGTGACCTCTGGTATAAATTTCTGGTATTACAGTGGAACTCACCACTTCTGTTGTGATCACTCATTCCCATGTTTCTAGTCAGAATGAGGGACACAGTTTGGTAATTAAATCTGTCCTTTTGATTCTGGAATATGTTTTGAACAGACTGATTTACTGATTAATATACAATAAAGTGGGGATATATGATTAAAAATTATTTTTTAAATACCATACTTTAAATGCATTATTTTAAATTTATATCCTAAAGAAGGCCAAATCTTCCTTTCAAATGTCGTGGGAAAGGCATATGACTGAAAATGGGATATGTAGCACTCACTTTGCATATGTCTTGTTTATTAATAGAAATACATTAAAACACTATAAATTGATAGAGAAAAGCATTTGTGAAAGTATAAATCATGCATTATTAGCTGTGTAGGGAATAAGCTTTATTTTAGTGATTGTGAGGTGATTTTAGCACAGAGCTAGAGGCATACAATCTTCAGACTTACTCTGGAAAAGCTCTTCTTGGAACATAGCAGCTATTCTAGGAATACATTAGGGATTTAGCCTATTGCTGTCTCTAAAATAGTATTTAGGATGTCAGTCTTCTTATTCTTAACCCTTCCTCTTACACTTTGTAAAAATCCACTAGAAAAGTATAAAGATAAAATCTTGGTGGACACTGTCCAATGGCTATCTTTCCCTTAGAACAAATAAAGTATTTGTTAATTTGGAGATTTGAAAATTACCCTTAAATTGACTTGACTCAGTAGTTTGTATGTCTTCCTACCTAAACAAGGTTATTAGCTAATATTTTTAAGAAAACAAAAATGAGAAAGAACATTATTTTTTGTATGTTTTTATCACAAATATGTCCAAATCAATTGAATTATATCAATTCTTATTGCACATAACTTTCAAGCCCTCTGACCCGGAAAGAGACAAGGATAGTTCTTTTGCTCCATTGCCATGTAAAAACTTAAGGATGAGTATTTACTTCAAAGTTGCAAAGAATTTGGGAACTCTGATTCTGGTCAAATGTTATTTATTTCTCATAAAATTCACTGATCTATGCTGATGCTAAGGCTTGAGAAACCCTCACTGTGGATATAACTCAAACCTTTGAACCATAGCTCAAATATGAAATCCCTTCCTTATTCTTTCAGGGATTCTCTTTTATGTCAACTGGCCTGTTTTATTTCCTATGTGTGAGTTTGGAACCTATTCCTATGCAGATAGGAGAATATTCTGCCTAATCACCTATTTCATCCACATCACTGGCCAGATATTTTCTGAATGAATGGGAATAACAGAATCGAGCATGTCAAAGTACTAATTACTTACCTGAGACAGAGTCTATTATTTCATTGCTTTTAGCTGGAACACTAAGATAAGGTGCAGGAAGACCCAGATGGTTTTTCTTTAATTTCACCATTGTTACTTGAGCAATAGGTGGCAAATTTTTGAGTTTGGGATAATAAAATGAATTTGCTGGGTGACTTGGAGAGGAACAAGTGATCTGTGAAATAAAAAGGGGAATCTTAAAGAAACTACATCATATTAGTAAGAAGATAACTGTAAAATCATGTTTACACATCATGCTAATACTTTTCAGCAAGTAAAATGCATATAACCAGTTTCTATGAACCTCAGTTCACACAACTACTGCTGGTAATCCTAGAATTTTTATGCATAATGCTTTGAGACTGGGCACAATGAATTGTGCCAAGCTTTGGATAGAGGACTGCGGTGGGAGGTACTGAAAACAGTAATGTATGGAATGGTTTGATGGGACAAAGTGGATGTTACTACAACGGAGAATACAAGAGTATTAAATAATAATATTAGGTATGCTACAGCAGCTGTCGTACGGATATAGGAGGCCAAATGTATTGTTTTCCAGCTTCTCTGTTCCTTTTCTCATTACTCATTAGCACAGCATTTGGCTCTAGAAAAACTGACCTTAAAGAAAGGACTGACTGAATGCTTACAGTATTCAAAACACTTGAATCAAAATGCTCTGTTCCCCAGCACCCTTAAATGACAAAAGCAAAGTATGAGGCATGTAGAGTATCGAGCGAGCAAAGGAGATTGAAAGGGGGGTCACCGCAATAGCAATGGAGAAGTTCTCCTCTGCTTTCCCTTAGCTCCTTTCCCTCAAATGTAACAGTTTCAGGTTTCAGCAATGCTTTTAAGTGAAAACTCCTCCCCACAGCAGTATTCACTACTAAGAATTTTCCTGTTTAGGTACATATTTAGTAATGCTAGGACTTTTTTGAATATTTTTATTTTCCTGGTGTTTTAAGAATTGTTAAAAATAATCTAAAAATAGCTTTTACAGAAAATACTTTAAATGTAGAGGCAAGTTTTCATGAACCATCTGCATTTACCTGATAAATTTGAAAGATACGGGAAATAAACAAAAGCAGTAACATTATCAGCTATGTAATAAATCCATATATAGAGAGCATCAGCAGCCTCAAATACTGAAATCAGTTTCATGAGAGTCTATTGTCTAGTCATAGAATAGTTATCTTTTAAAGGGAGGACTCAAAACACATAGGTATGAAGTGCTAAACTATGTGTATACACCTACCTCTGTAACTGTGTCCTGTGGAATAGTGGCAAAGTTTGGGGAGGAAAATGTGAAACCACTGTCAGTTCCAGCATCATATGGAAATAGGTCTACTGATACTTCTTCCATCCAGTGGTCGTCTTCACAGAGATTTAGGCTGTCAATACCCACAAACCAGTCGGGGCTTGGAACAATTCGTACAACAAATGAAACCTAATGAAACAGTATGATCCATCAGGATTGCATCACTTATTTTGAAATGCTCCAGTCCTGCTCATAGTAATTTTAACTTAAAATTTTTGAAAGAAATGTCATTATGCTCTTCTACTTTATAGAACCTGTACAGTGCTCCCTGCAAGGTGACATGCTTTTTAGTAACTCTTTGCATTATATTGTTCCTACAAGTGAATACTCAAATATTTAATTTTGTGTGCTAGTGACATAAAATAAACTTTTAAAATTAATATGTACATTTACTTACTAAGGGATGTCTTGAATGCACTTCTAATTCAGTGGAGGTTTGTCCTGTACCACTGGAAATGGCAGGAGCAGAGAAGATTCCATGTACACTCTGAATTTTCTCTCCAGCTTCTTCTATTTCTTTCATTAATACCCATGCTTCACCCTTTTCAGCAAAATCACGTACACCATTGCTGGCATATTCATTTTTTTTCCACATGCTGTAGTCAGAACTATGAGTAACACCTATTTGAGTGAATACATGGCATGACATAAAAGTCTGGTTTAGATTGTCCCTATTTCTTCAATTTCTCTGTTTTATTTCTGAGGTTAAAAAAATTGTGTATGAAAATGAGTGAACACTAAAACATTTGGCTTATCACTGTTTATTTCAGCTGCAGCCAATTGAAAACAGAAGTCAATTGAAAACAGTTGTAGACCTTTTAAAGCATTGTAGATACTCCAATTTCTGCATTTCATTCTTAATAACTTTGGCTATTTTTTTCCTTTTTCATTAGTTATCTTAAAAGTGACTACTAAGAAGAAAAGGATTACAGCGGTCAAGAGATTTATCTGTTCTTAAAACTGTACATACTTCACTTACCTAGCATTGATGACCATTGTGCTGGGGGCCTGTAAAGTGGATACTGCTTAGGGAAAGCAGTCTGACTCCATTTCCCTGTGAAGATTATGCTGTACTTAGCAAGTTCTTCTGCTGTGCAAATAGAATCATCACCCACAGGCAAGCTGCTGGCATAACCAAGTATTGTTACAAGTAATGTCCAGATAACTTTACAGGAGCGGTAGACAAACATCAGGTTTTCCATTGCCTTCCACACAAAAAGAAAAAAATATGTTAGCCATATTAGTCACTCTAAGCTCAAAATTGAATAACAGTTACCTAATAAAATGTAACGTACCGTAAGTTATAACCAAAAAGAAAGCATATATCCGAAACACTAAAAATAGTTGTGCTTCTAAAAACATTATTATAATGCTTTTGGTTTTGATATTTCCATGCTATATGCTACAAATCTGTAACTCTACCTGGGACAAGTATTTCTAATGAAAATAAAAATATCTTAACCTTGTCCATAGTACTACCTTTGAGAAAAATCTGTTTCTGATTTTCTTTTGAAATCTTACTAGAGTCACATCTTGAATTAATTAGAGTAGCAACTGTTTCTGTGGAAAACATTAGTGGTATATTTATTCTTCTAAAGATTAAATTGCAGGTTACTTTGCCAAAAGAAATGAATTATTTTAAATTTGTGTTCTACAAAGGCATTTTTATGGCATAACATTTAAAGTCAAATACATTTCATATTTATATAAATTAATTTGCTGTCATAACTTGTGCATTAAAAAATACATTCTAATTGCTTCAGATTTTTTAAGCTACACAGTAGTTAAAAACCAATATTTTTTAAAAGTTGCTGTCATAGGTTGTGCAAATTTTGTTTTTAAATTAATATGGTAATTGCATCAGGCTGTTGAACTCCAGCAATTGTTTAAAATAACAGCCTTAAAAACTTATTTTTAAATGTTTTTGTCCTTTGAGAAAACTATACAAATATAACTAAAATGCTAATAAGATATTAATTTGTAAAAAGAGCTGTGAATACTCACTAAATATTTCCTCTGGAGCACTGGTAGGGGGAGAGCACCTGCTTTTGCTGGCAGCTGAGTTGGTCTGCAAGAGAAGACAGTAGGAGTCTTGCTATTTATGCCTGAAGAGGGTCCCTTTGGTCCAACAATTATTGTAATCTTTAGACTTTCCAGGTTTGTAAAAAGCATGCCATCTTCTTGTTTGCAATCTTTTTGGATGGACTATGACAGGTTTCCTGTCTGTCAACTGGTTCAGGTTCCTATCAGAAGACTGTGATGCCGAATAGACGAAATGCTTTAAAAAAATACCTTGGATTCTTAGCAACAGTTCGAGTTTTCTGGTGCCTTTACAGTTCTCTGCTCTTATTAATGCCTCCAAGCTATACAAATGAACTGATTCCAACACTGAAATAGTTCTAGTGAATACACTTTAAATGAGAAACATGTTTTCTTGTAAGTTTTATTGTCTGACAGATGCTCCTTCCAAACATTTACAGAGAGCTTGCTCACTCTCACACACCATATGTATGTGTTCAAATAAAAGGGGTGAGGCAGCTAAAAAAGTCAAGAGGAAAAAAAAGTTACATTTCATAATTGCACATACTCACACAGACTGCCTCCTGCAAATATGAATTAATTTAAAGTAGTACAGTGTATATTTTTGTGTTCTACAGTACCGTGTGCTGGATGATGAAAGGGCTCTGTAACATTGTGGTTTCTTTGGAAAGAGTGGTTTTGGGAAGCTCTGAGATTTTTCTTAGCTGTCTTCAGAGTAAAAACCCCAAGTAAAAATCTTATTATTACAGTTAAATCATACATCCTCTGTAGCACAGTACATATATTTACATCACTAAAATTATTTAAATTGTCTATGAAAAATTATGCATCATACAGTGACTCAATTAAGAGATAATGTTTAATATTTATTTTAAATTCTTTTCCCCACCACTTTTCAAATAAGGGAAAACAAGGGCTTTGTGCTATGCCTATAAGGTTAACAAATGCTATTGTGGCTGATCAGAAAGGAAGTTAAGTTCAAAAGTTTATAGCGAACCATGAAGAAAGTCTTTCATAGAGTCTTCTTTTCAAATTGTGAGGAATGTCACTTAAGTACTTCCACAGATCTCTAATATGATGGTACAGCACATGGAAAAAAAAAACAGTTATTTTTCAGATGAAACTCCCAGGCCATCATAGGTATATAGTTTAAGTGACACACTATTGTCCACCAGGAGGGGGTTACCAAACAACCAGTTTGAGCTTTGTGGCACTTTAACTGGAAACTTATCCTTCCCTTCTGCCCCCCACCCCATGGTAAATCAACAAGAAAAGCCAAGAGATGAATAAACTGGGATGTCTGAATGGAATTTCCATTGATTATTCTCCTGGCAAAATGGAATCTATTGCAAGTTTCAGCATAGATGGATTTGGCACCCATAACCACAGTTTCTGTGTATCTGGATAGATTATGGGAGTTCTGTAGCAGATTAAGCCATCTAGACATGGACATGCCCTTTATTTCCAAGGCCCCTTCCTCCATCCTATGTTAATGCAATGTTTTCCGTAATTTATTTCTGTTCCAGGAGCCAGACCCCACTAAGAAAAAGAACAAAGAGACTTCATGGATACTTTTATACCAGTCCTTTGAGTGTTGAAGGATGATATTTGAATTACATCCAGCTCACTCCCTCCTATGCACAGAATTCCAGATGCACAGGTTCCTTAGAGAATTGAGTCTACTTACATCAGAAGTGGGTGATCTTTCCAGCCCATGCAGCCCTCTAGAAGAAATATACAAAAGTCCCACAAATTTTAAAGTATATTTCTCAGAGCACTGTTAAAATTACTTAAGGCTTACTTAGTTACTACTAAGTAGCTTTAAACTTCAGTAGGTTTTACTGTTTATCAACACAATTACTGAACCAGCTAACTTCACATGTTGAAATATATTGTGACACTTCCAGGACAGCACTTAAAATGAGAACAAAGCAATTAGCTTTGGATCCAGCACAGAATTATTTAATATATCAGACTAGCCTTTTCCTTTCGAAGAAAAATTACAGCCAGAAGGCACATCACCAGACTAGATCATTCTGGTTCCATGACTACATGTTATGAATGTATCCAGGAACAGGACAATACATGCAGGCTGCATAGTTTGGCACAGCTGTTATAAGAAAAACTTACTAAATGATAAAAGAAACTGAATTGTTGGAAGTCATTAACTTGGGAAGTCATTTGAGGTTTCTAAGTACAGAGGAGACAAACAAATGTCAAAAATCACAAACGTTACAGTTGATTCTCCCTTGGAATAGGAGTGCATGATGCTTTGTACTGAGCATCCAAGAGGCTTTCCAGTTCTACAGTTCTGTGTAGTTTATCAGTTTATCCTTCTTCTAGAGCTCCATTACTCTAATTTCTTGAGGTTATCATACTCTCCAACATCAGATATGGAGTTAATGGAATATAACTGAGTCTAGATCTTTTACTTTCCTAACTTGCCAGTGTGGGAATGAGAGACTTTGAAGCATTTTAGTCTGAAAAAACGAAGAGGCATTCTTTCCCCAAAGGCTGCAGATACTTACAGGGAAGCTGGATTATAGTCCTTATTCTTGTTCTCTGATCCTGGTCCAGAATGGAGGTTTTCTTCCTTATGATTCCTGCACTGGACCTTTCCCTGTTTTCAATGAGGGCTCTAACTGTGACAGATTTCTCAGGAAGGATTAAAATCTTCAGGACCTACAGCCTTATTCTTATCTTTGTTGGATTCATAATTAAATTGTTGGCAAAATACAGCGACTGTAAATTTTATTTAATTATCTTCTCTGCTCTCCCTGCCCCCCCACCCCCATGGCTGAAGAAGGGGGAAAACAGAGAAAAACATACCTAGTAATGTTGTCAGAAAATACTAACTTGAGGAGTCCCAGTCTTATTTCTTTAAATAGAAACTGTGCTAAGCATAGTCAGTCTCTGACATTGTGAAGGACATCAAAACACCAAATTTAGTATCTCATAGATGGGAAGGAAAAAAAAAAACAGAAAAAAAACCCAGATTTCCACTCAATGGATTACTTTCATGGCTGGGAAGCCACAGATGCCAAATTTCTGTGGGCCAGCAGTTGGAGAAAAAAATTGCTGTGGGATCAGAACCTATGCTTGAATTCCTTCTTCAGTTTGTATGTCCCATTAGAAAGCAGCTGAAAACTCATGTAAAACTCAAAAAACCCTCTTCCATTTAGAAACCATTTTACCTGTATATAGAATTGGACTTTTTTCTTTCACTTTTACAGCAAAATAGCTTTTGTTCTTCAAGCTTGTGTCTCTTCAGGTACACCTATTTTCTATCCATATACATACCTCTGTAGACCCCTAATGCTTGAAGGAGTAGGCATACAAAGCTTTTTTTATTTAAGTGTCAGTGCCAATGTGTGCCTTGTGTTTAATTTTACTTGCAGAAGTGTGCAACTTCTGCTGTTTCGTGTCAAGAAGACAACAGTCTTACAGTTCCTGCAGGCTTTAACAAGATTCACAGGATGAAAGCTGGAAAGTATAAAACAAAAACGGTGTCCAGATATTTTTGTTTTTTAAATAACAGTCATAACTGTGTCTAAAATATTCTGTATTTTTGCTAACCAAAAATAATTAATAAATAATTAATAAAACAAGAAAACAAGGAAAAAAGCCCTACTTAAAAATACAGCAGTACAGTCAATATCATGCTGATTCTTGAGTCATTTACACCATACAAAAACGGTTATATGAACATGTTTAGGCTATCACACAGGAATATAGCACATTAAAAGGGTGTAAATTCCATTTTGATTAGTCAGAGAATAATTTAGCCCTTTCTTTGGTAAGCAACAAGATTGGCATGATTAGTTATGATTTTCTATTAAACTATAAGATTAAGAGAAAGAAGATTTAACTAAAATGATTGATCTGAAGGTAGTTTGCCCACTTTTATTCAAAACAGAAGCTCCAGAAATTTTGTAGCTGTATTCCTGAACTATTACCGCACATTAAAATTCTACTAAAACAATTTCCATTTTGCTGGTAAGGAGTATATGTGCAACTTTGATATTCACAGGCTGTTTAATATGCTTATGACTAGCTAGCATCTCTTTGTCTACCAGGAAAAATGTAACACTGTATTACTTAAGAAGGATTATATACCCATACTTTCCCTTCTGTAGTTACCATGGATACACATACGATTATGGACACTCAGCAATGCCAAAAAGTTTACATTCAGTCAAAACCCTCTGAGCTCTAAGTTGTAAAATCTCAGTACCAGCGTGGCGAGCAGCAGAGTATTTTATCATGGAGAAATTGTGGGTTTACATAGCATTTACATAGGAGAATAAAGTATTCCCAATATTGGATGGCACAACAGTAGTGAAGGTAGCTTTAATCTCTATTTATCTTTTGGGATAAAAATTTAGTTTGCAGGTTAAGGTACCTAAAATGAGTGTATACATATGAACTAGGTATGTAAACTGCCACTATATATAATGGAGGTCTAGTCATTATAGTCGATAGAATCTAGAGAACTGTTCAGCTCACCCTTTAATCCATACCTGTATTTGACCAAATGAATAACTGATGAGTAGCTCTCTGGTCTCCACTAACTATATTGATAAGGTGTCCATTGACCAGACACCTAGCTCTCATGTAAGCATCTACACATAAGTAACTGATTCAGGCATCTCTATCTTTTGCTGAATCTGAATCCAAGTGGACTTCATTAGATGTTCTCACTGATTACTATAATCAAGGTTCAACCAGCTAGTAGGGAATTGCAAATTCACTCTGTATTTTGAGTTTAGAAATTTCCTTTGTAAGGGGGTTGGGGTTGGGGTTGGCACAGGGGTGTGTGTGATTTGTTGTTGGGTTTTTTTTCAGTTCAGGCTCACCGAGAATTCAAGCCAAGGTAAGGAAAAGGATAAGGAAAAATCCCAGTTTTATGGACCACAATGCCACTGATCAGCAACAAAAAGCTCTTCTATCATCTTCCATCTTCTTCTGTCATCTGCATTTAAGTCACTTCTAGTACTGAAAAACCTAATATGTAGGCCAGCACTAAATAACCAAATCAAGGTCCCCTATGACAGTGACAAGACACTGTACTTCTCTTTGGGCTTCTTCCCCTGCCCACAGCTTAGGTTCACCCAAACTGTGCAATAGCAACCATGTCATCTTTTCTGTTTTCCAAAAGAATTTGCAAGAAGATCCTAAAATCCCACCCTTTTCTGCATCCCAGCTTCTTATTTTTAGTCATAGGTTGGAAATTTAGGTTGGAAAGACCTTTAAGATCATCGAGTCCAACCGTAAACGTACCACTAACTCCACCACCACTAAACCATGTCCCCAAGCACCACATCTACACGTCTTTTAAAT
>NW_008794594.1:51403-62022 GCF_000699145.1 Aptenodytes forsteri | reverse complement strand
GCTGTCGACCAACACCCCCAGGTCCTTTTCCGACAGGCAGCTTTCCGCTTTCCAGCCCCCAAGCCTGTAGCATTGCATGGGGTTGTTGTGACCCAGGTGCAGGACACAGCACTTTCATCTCCTTTACACCAGTAAAAAGTGGCTACACAGTGAGACAAACTGAAGAACTGACCCAGTTAATAGCAAATCTTTCTAAGTTAGCTTTCAGTCAAATTAGTTCCTTCATTTGACTCACTGTTTGACACAAGAAACACACCAGAACAAGCAGCTCCCAGAACAAGCAGCTCCCAACAGAGAAGAGGATAGGAGCACCCATGTCAGTGGCAATACAGGATTCAATTTACATGAAAGTGCCAGTGTAACCATAGATTACACATAGGTTAGTGAGACTAGGGATTGTATCTGTCAGTGCATCCATTGCCTTGGAGTTCTTTGGCTATTCCAGTTTGCTGAGCTCTCTAGTACCCAAGGTGTTTGACTTTTCTGGATAGCCACCTTCACCAGCACTTTTGGTTTCCTAATCTATCATTTATCTTATTAACACAGAAGCTGCCTTCCACTGTATAAGTATCCTTCAGGAATAGACTACTGTTAGTAACGTCAAAGCCATTTTCTCCTGTTTCACCACAGTCCTTCAGGCATAATATGCACAGCTGGTCGTTCTTGACTCTCACGGGTGCTCAGCAGTTGGAACATCCTGATGACCTAACCATCAAGGTTATCTATCCAATTCATCTGTAGCAGAAACCATGAAATCTTGTAATCTCCTTTATGAGTAAAGAAGAGTTATCTTGGCAACAATGAACTCAACTGGAAACAAATAATTTGTGCCTTCACCAGCAGTATTAGCTCACTGGACTGTATAGCGTGCATGACTTAGCAGAACTTTGAAACAAGCTGAATATTTAGAAGATGCTGAAGGCAAATCTTGCAGACCTGAGTTGGACACTTGTGGGAATCCCTGCTTTTAAATTTACTTTGGATATGTGCAGGAAAACCTCTAACTGAAACAAAAATAGCTCTGAAGAAAATCTAACATGTACTTTACTACAGGTTCATTACAGTACAAGACAGGATATTTTTCTGGTATTGTGCACACACACAATGTAAAAAAAAGTGGTTAATTGCCATAATGATTTAATTCCATCATTCTTTGGTAGGATTGAGTATACAGCCTGTGTAGAAATCCCTGTGGTCATTCCAATATGGTAGTTTTCAAGTTTACTGTACTTGTTTAACTTAACAGTTTTAGGGGTTTGTTCCATTCTTTCCAATGTGAAGAGATTTGGGCTTTTTTTGTTGGACTTTATTCTTCTCACATCCTTTTGTTGCTAATGGAATTGCCTTGATTTCTAACCTTCACTTGTTAATAAATTCAATAGTTTTCTATTACATCATAGAGAATATTTAAGATAGCTGTCTTGTAAACAACAGTTTAAGAAGAAGAAAACTGAAAACTGGCTAAGGAAAATGGGGGACAAAACTACAGCAGGATAATTAAAAGAATAAAAATTAGTTCTCATTTTGTGGAAGGTATGGATTGCATCTTCCAACAAATCAAATCTTCCTATTATATCTCCCACTTCAATTGTAAAGTGGAATGAACCTGTACCATTAACAATTGTACTTCGTTTGCCATTGAATTTCCACTGCAGAAAGATTTATACACTAAATAATTCTACTCATACCACTACAAAGGCTACTTTTCAAGTGTTGACTTTCTAAGACCAATTTGATGCTTTCTTTGCCTTGTAGAAATGTCAGTCCTTTATCTCTCTGGCAACACTGTAGAAGACCACCAAATTATATTTCTGAAGTAGTCACTATCAAAGCCACTCTTTGCTTATATTGTTTCCTGCTTCACAGTCAGTTTTGTCGGTTTCTCTTGTATTTTTTTCAAAGGTCTTAAATATATTAAATGTTGGCTGTGGAGCTATTAGAGTTACATCTTTAATTCATGTGAATAATGAGGTACTGTAAAAAATGAATTGATCTTTTCTGGGAAGTCATCCATATATCACAGTCTGCACATAGCTCTAGTTCAGTAAAAGATCCATTATTTGCCACCATAGTACAGTATCTTCTTCCCATCCCAGTACTGGTGAGGAGCCAATGCAGACTTAAGGGTAGCATTGGAATGAGGACTTGTGGTCCACTGGCGGTGTGGGACCACATTTTTGGGACCAAGATATATTTTTTACCTTCGCCCATGGAAATTATACAGGAAAATCGGTACAACTTTCCTGTTTACATATATAATTCTGTCATCATCCCTTAGCTTGATTATAAATATGATCTAATCACACTAAGAAAAACTAGGAATTTCCAATTTAATGACAGCTGATAAAAAAAGGTTATGTCATTCTAGAGCATAAGATCTTAGATATGGTAAAGACCTCAGGCACTTGCAGTATTGCATTCAGCATTCATTAGACCTTGTCTAGAATGTTGTATCCAGTATTGTGCCCCCCCTTAAACTCCATACAAGAAAGACATGGATAAACTTGAGTCAGTTCAGTGAATAACCACCAAGTTTTGTTCAGGCTGGAGAAGGGAAGGCTTTCAAGGGAACCCGATAGCAGCCTTCCAGTGCCTATAAGGATGTCATCAAGAAGATGGAGCTAGACTCTTCACAGTGCTGAATGTTGGGAGGATGAGTGACAGTGGGCATAAACTGAAGCAAGAGAGGTTCAAACTGGATATAAGGAAAAACATTTTCACCATCATAACAGTCAAGCGGTGGAGCAGTTGGCCCAAAGATGCAGTGCAGTCTCCTTCCTTGGAGGCTTTAAGACGAGACAGCATAAAGCCCTGAGCAACCTGATCTGATCTCAAAGCTGACCCTGCTTTGAGTAGGAGATTGGACTAGAGACCTCCTGAGGTCCCTTCTAACGTGAACTATCCTATGATATTATGAAACAAATTTGTTTCTGATCTTATTCCAATGCTTCAGCAAAAAACTTTCACCTGTCTAATAATCTCATAGCCTCTCTCCACATCTGGGATTTCTCTTTCATAAGTAATACCAGGAATGTAAATGCAAAATTAAGGTTTGTAAAGGAGGGGGATGTAGGGCTGATTTCTATGGATGACATGAATACATGTCTATGCCTCACAATGGAATTCAGTGCAGAACTCCCTGAGTTAGCACCAACCAATCTCTCTCCAAAACTAGAGATACTAAAGTTAAATGAACATGGTGAACATGGAGCTAATTAATTGACTGAGAGACGGGATCTATTAATTTAGAAACAGGGTCATGCAAACACGGTTACGTTGCTTTTGAGTTCTGAGAAAAGCTCCATGCAGCTATCTCCGCACATTGATCAATGACAGCAGCTTCCACAGAGGTTTTAATGTGCTTGTGGAGGACCTCTGAATGAAACACAAATAATACTGTAGAGAACTAAATGCATGCCCACAGAGTTTATTATGGGAAACATCAAGTCTTTTGTGACCCTCCTCACAATAAGTAATATTACAAGGCTTTTTTTTACAGCATTGTATAAATGTTGTGACGTCAACCCCTATCAAATGGATATTCTTAATTAACAATACTCCTATCATTATGCTGAAGGAATCAAATAGTCAGCCATCCTCATTTAAGATATTTGGAATTGGGAGATTATCACAGAGACATTGTGCTGCACATATAAATAATTGTTTTATAACTTGGCTATAAATATGACCCAATGCACAGAAAGAAACTTTCAACAGGGTTACCAACTCTGAGAGCAGAAAAAAAGTAGCTTTCATGACACACATACCCAAGAGCACAAAAGGTCTAAAAAGTAGTACAGAGCAGAAGAAACAAGACTATTATATATAAGACATTATTGTTTCTGACCACAGGACAGAATCTCTTGTCTACAACAAAAAACTTGCTCTTCTCCAGAAATAATGAATGAAATAAAATGTTCTATTTGCCCTTTGGTTCTCAACAAAACTCAGGGGTATGCAAAATGAAAGAACAATTTTTTTCTAAATCAGTATTTTTGCCAGTATTGCAGAAAGTAAAATTATTTAAAAAAAAGTTTGCTATTTTGAAATTGAAAAAAGTTGCTGTTTAAATAATGGGTTATATAATTCCTTGTAATTGTTACTGCTGTTTCAGATCCCTGCACTATTAATAATCATAAGTGCCTGAGTGGGAATTTTATTTATCAATTATTACAGTGAAAAAGTGATCTCAACAATGAGATGACAAATTTAAGTTTTCTCCATTATATTCTGCATTAACTACAAATTAAGGATAAATTGATATCAATTTATATTTCAGGAAGATGTACTGCTCGTTTACTTCTTTTACTTCTAAAACTAAATCAATGCCAAGTATGCTAGGAGGCACTGTATTGCTAGAAATGCTTGAATGGATTTTTAATTCTGAAACACTGGTATAAATATGAATTAGCATCAACAGAAACACTCTACGATTATGCCAGTGTGAACATAATTAGAACCTGACCTATTCTTTTAAAAGATGTAGAGCTCATATTGTAATTTCTTTTGTCAATAGAAAAGCTGTTGCCCAGACCACATTTTAATTAACAACCCTGAATTCTGTTTGCAGATTCAATTGGGAAAAGATATTATTCTTCACTGCTTGTCCTAACCTGTTCTTTAAAGTTACAATGCAGTTTACTGAATACATTATCATTTATGGGTTCTAGGAAACTGTTCTAGCAGTTGTTTGGACAACATTTTATAATTATGAATAAAATGCGTTATTAGAAGAAAAAAAAATTGCATTAAAGTATTACAGTTACCCTTAAAACTAAGGGTAAATGAGCACAGAACTGGGGAAAGAACTCAGTGATCGTTTACAGTCTTCTCTTTCTCAGTCCCCACATTTAGTTTGCTGTATGAACAGTAATAGCCCTATATGATCATTATAATATGACACATTTCTAACAGTCTCTAGAATCACTATATTAGAAAAAGCCAGAACAGTCAAAAATCATTAAAAGCAATGATTTACTCATCTAAATAACGGTCCCAATATTCTGTAATGAAATGCTCAAAAAAAAAAGCAATGGAAACTAAACACTAATCTTGGATGTCTATAGAATGTAAAATAATGTTCTTTAGTGATAATTTTGACTCAGTAAATCTATGTGGTAAGCACAAACATTTATTCCTAAATGTTTTGTGAACAATATTTAATCAATTTATTTTACAGAATCATAGAAACACCAGTTGGGAGGGACCTCTGGAGATCTCTTGTCCAACCTTTTATTCAAAGCAGGGCCTGACCTAACTAGGTCAGGCCAGCTCTGACTTTGTCTGGCTGAGTCGTGAAAAGCACCAAGGGTGGAGATTGCCACCACCTCCATGGATAGCCAGTTCCAGTGCCGCACCACACTCCCTGTGGAAAAGTTTTTCCTCCTCCAGTTGAACCTCCCAAGGTGCAATCTATGGCTGTTGTCCCTTACTACATCATCTGCCATTACCAAGTGGAGTTTTGGCTTTGCTGTCTTTGATAAGAAGCATGCTTTAAGTGACTGCAGGCTGCTATTAGGTTGCCCTTGACCTCCACTTCACTAGACTAAACAAGCTCAGATCCCTCAGCCTCTCCTTATATGTCATGTACTTTAGTCTAGCTTGTCTCAATAGCCCTCCACTGGACCCTCTCCAGTCTCTCAACATCTCTCTTGATTTGGGAATCTAAGAACTGAATACAGTATTCAGTGTGACCTCACCAATGGTGAGTACAGGGCGTAACAACTTCCCTCAGTCTGCTGTCCTTGCAACTCCTGATGTCGCCTGGTATGCATTTTGCTTTATTCACGATGAGTGCACACTGCTTGCTCTCATTCAGCTTGGCGTCCACAGTAATCCCCAAGCTCTTTTCAGTGGTGCTGCTATTCAGCCAGTCAGTTCCCATCCTGAGTTGATGTGTGGGATTATTTTGCCCCAGGGGCAGAGCTATAGACTCCTTGTTGAAGTTTTTGATGGTGGCTTCCTCCTCAAGATTATGAAGGTCTGCTTGGAGAGCAGATTCATTGTTTGTCTTGTTGGCCACTCTGCTGATTTAGTATTGTCATCAAATTTGCCAAGGGCACCCTGTTTCATCAAGTGCTAGATGCTTATAGCACACTGTAGTATGATGTAAAGAAAAAGGCTTTTACTTTTTTTCAAGTGTGGATCCTCTGCCTTTTCTGGAAGTCCTGAAGTCTTTCTCTGGGACTTCTCCTTTTAACAAGCCTTTGATAGTTACCCATACCCTATTTCTTCTCTGTTGCATCTCCTACTTTTCATGCTCACTATTTTGAACATTACATCAGCATTTGCTTTCCCTGCTGTTCTAATGCAGAAGCAGATGTCTTTATCTTAATAGTGATTTTGACACTTCTCTTGGCTAAATGACTTTTGGCAAATTAGATTGTGTAAGCAGCTTACCACTTGTGAGCAAAATAGTCAGAGATACTGTGATGCCGGCAGTGAAAGAATTCTCAGAAGCAACAATTTGCCAAACTTTGGATCATCCCCAGCAACAATATCAATATTTTTCCTTTAATAATTATCCCTGTGTTATAAAAACTGATATAAATACAAACAGTCATGTCCTTGCATTTGCAGGTAAGTAGACCTTTCCCGATTCTTAGCATGAGAAGTTACCTTTACAGATGCTTACAATGGTGACAGTACTGCCTGACCTGCCTTTTTCCCACCATAATAAAATAAAATAACAGATTTCTGAAAACAACAGTTTGTAAAATCTACTGTGAACCACATAGTAATTTTTGAAGGTAAGTCTGGACATGTTATATCACAAACCCCAAACCATTATCACAGGAATCCCATAATTTCACAGTATTGAATTATTTACACACTTTCTTTGTCGGACACCTCAACAAAGTCCCATCAAATACGGCAAATCAGACAATCAGAATTGTACTTATTGCCAACCATTACTCTCTTACACCAATCCATTGGCATCTCAGCTAGCTGGCGTAATATAACAGGTATTAACAAAGCGAAGTATGGTGCAGCTTTGTTCAATAGAGACCATGCAGGTAGGACGTAAGTCACAATGCTTCTACAAAGCATGTGGCATCTGGATTGCAGTTTGAGCTCAGTAACACTGTCAGTTATCCCAAAACAGGAAGGGAAGGGGGGTAAAAAAATGCATAATGCTTTATGCTCAGTTTACAGAGGGATCAATGTCTTTTGTTGATAGTTTGGTCCTATAGCTTATGCATTTGTTTTCCTGGGTTGTGCTAGGATTGCTTGAGGCGATAGGACAGCAGAGAACTTGGCTGACTGTATGGGGGCCCACGTCTATGAATTTGTAATGTTGAACCACAGATTTTATACATAAATGATCTCTTAAACAGAATAGAAAATATACTTTGTTTGCAGTGTGTATTATATGATAGGTGCTTTCTTGGAGAACTGAAAGGTTTGATTTTGGCATCTAGAGATAGAAAAGCAGGCAAAAATTGAGGGAAACAGAAAACAGTATTAGAGTATGCTCTTAAATATCTCGTACTAACTAAAGATTATTGTCATCACTAATTAGATCAACTTCAAGAGTTTAAACAGCAAGCTTATTTTTCCATGGTTTCTAGTCCATTACAGTAGCTATTTGTCTTCTTCTACCAGCAGGACTGGCCAAATAAATTACACCAGGGATAAGTTACTAATATTTCTGTAGTAATTTCCAAATAAGGAAGAGAGGCCCTCCATCCCAGAAAGCTTATGTATAAACATTTGCCTTTGTGGGGTTTTGATGTGAGTCTGAGGAGGTCTGAGCCTTGAGGTAGTACTAACCAATCTTATCTGTAGAATGAGCATACCCCAAAACACTAAAGTAACTCTAATCTTTATGTTTTCTTAGAGCACAGACAACCCCTTAAAATAGAGCAAATACAGATCTTCTGGATGATGTAGATAAATAGAAGTTTTGAAAACAAATCTTCCCCCTGTTTTCTATTTCCTTTCAGAATGAGCCTCTCCTTCCAGATGCTCTGGGGTCCAACAATTTGCACTGCCTTCCTGGGTTGCAGCAACCTTCACAGTGTCTCCCTCTGGGTCTCTAGGAATGTATCCTCTCCTTGACCTCTGAGGTTTGGCTGTAGATCTGCTCCTTTGCAACAAGCAAGCCATGTGCTTTGTCAGGAGTCTTTCAGTCTGCAGGCAGACATTGTAATCTCCTCCTTTCCCTCCCCCCGTCCACCTGATGCAGACTGACCCAGCCAGGAAAAGCAGAGGCAGCCTTTCTCTCTGCTGTTCTGTCACACCCTTTTAAAACAAACGAGAAGGAAAAAAAAATTCCAACCATAAAATAGAGACTAAACCATGAACAAAAACCATCAGTTTTGTGATCTGTCATGAAGGCGAAAAGCAGCAGAAATTGGAGGCACTCTGAGTGCCTCCGTCTAAACTGCAAAGGCTTTCCCAGCTTCCAGGCTCAGATGTGCACCCTGTTCATTTTCCTGCCTCAGGTAAGACCTGAGGTGAGACCTGGACTCATCAACTCTCCTTAGGCCCTGGTTTCTGGGGAGAGAAGATGCAGGTGTGTGAGCTAGAATGGTTCAGGCTTACGCTCATCTTCCAGAGTCTGGATTACACCAGCGTAGTCCAGAATGAGGATGATATGAATATCTTGGCAGACACCAAGTCATTCATGTTCATGCCCAAAATGTCAAAGATGACTGTATTTCGATAGAGACTTTCCATATGCCATTGATAGTGATTTTTCACTAAAACCCACTATGGTACTGCCATTATGAAGCCGTTGATAGCATTTAGGATATATGTCAGGTTGTATCAGCCTTTAACAAAACAGATTTCCAACTCCAACTTTTGCATTGTAACAGCCATTCATAAACTCCATACATTTCTGAAGAGATAAAGACTATTTATTAAAAAGTAAAAAAAAAAATCCCCATAAGTAGAAGTTTGTAAGATCTGTAGACCTCTTCATTTCATTTCCCAGTCTTCCCATTTCTCAAGCGAAACCCAATACAGATGTTTCAGAGATTGGACCAGAGAACATAGAAAATGTCCCACCTTTTATACCCACCTGTTCAGTATTCAGAAAAGGGAGACAGTGTTTCTGTAGAGAAACTAGAACAGAAGTCTGTGGTAGAAGAACACAAAAATTATATGTGCTCTTTTAAATTTTAAATTTTTAAATTGCATCCAAGGTAACAGGTATATAGATAAGCAGTCTAGGAAGCCTTGCTGTTGATAAGTAGCCTTCTATTTCCCAGGTCTTTAGAGACCCATGTTTCTGCATAGCAGAAGAGTCAATATGGCTAACAAATAGAAACACAGTGATTAAAAAAAAAAAATTAATCTTGCCCCCAAATCTGGAAGCCTTCACAAATTTAAAACTGGAGGGGAGGAGACACCATGAGAATAATTTCTAGGAAATGTTGTAAAATTAACAAAAGTAAACTGTGAGTATTCTCACCAATTATAAAGGGAAACTATATATATTTTAGTTAAAAATATTTTCTTAGGTTAATATGGAGTATTAGGTTTGGACCTTGTAAATTTCCTGCCAAGCTATACTAAAAATGTAAATGGAAATATGTTATAAGCATGGTAGTACTTATACTAAAAGGACAGCTGAGGTGCTCTGCATATGCAGTACTGAGAGAAAAGAAGGGTAGTATACTTTTATAAGCCCACCTCCTTCAAATTATCCATCAGACTAGCAGACTCTGAAGGGTATTTATCATGTGTATTTATTGCTTAAGTATGTCAGCATTACCATTAGGATATCACAAATCCTTTTGGCAGTAACATCTGGAAAATGTCTAGAAGTATCTTAATTTTCTAGAGTGAAAAAAGACTCTCTTGAGTCATCCACAGTATTTGGTACAAGTCATCAAGGCTCTTAAGTTTTCAGTCAGAGACAAAGATAGGGAAAGGACGTGGATTAAGACATCTTTTCACCCAGGAACATGGCAAGAAAATACTAGAAATTTACTATTGTTATCTCATAACTGGGGTTCTAAAAAATAAACAAACAAATACATAAAATCCAGATACAAAAAAGTAATTTTTTTGTCTAAAATCCATATAGATTTTTCACGTTGCATTACTAACCTCTGACCCTATTCAATTCATTTGGGTGTTTTCAATTTCTGTTGTTTATATCCTGTATTTTTAACTCTGATGTAATATTTCAGGGCATGAAAAGGCTATTAGGATAACAATGAACATTCTTTTTTTTCCAGCATTCTTTTGCTAACCTCTCTTGCGTAATGCTCATGTGTATTTATTGCTTAAGTATGTCAGCATTACCAAAGCACAAGAAAAAAAGGGAGGAAATCTAGATGGCTTAGAAAATCTTGTACATCTGCAGTCGTCACATTGACTCTTTTACTTTGGGATTTTTCTCATACGTACAGTGATGAAAGTTCATTTCATATTTTGGAAAAATTAAAATATTTAGGTTAGAAATATCAGTTCACAGAGCATTTCTCATCTGTCCATGATATTTCTCTGGAAAAAGTAAGAGTGACAAAATTAATTCATTCAAAAAAATGACACAGCAGTTAGTGGATTTAGTAATTCCAGAAGATCTTTGAAATATTTACCCAGCTGAAACTCTCGATCATATTTGTTCTTTGAAATTTTAATCTCTCTTTCACCTTATTGCA
>NW_008794594.1:17199-47935 GCF_000699145.1 Aptenodytes forsteri | reverse complement strand
GCTGTCGACCAACACCCCCAGGTCCTTTTCCGACAGGCAGCTTTCCAGCCACTCTTCCCCAAGCCTGTAGCATTGCATGGGGTTGTTGTGACCCAGGTGCAGGACCCAGCACTTTCATCTCCTTTACACCAGTAAAAAGTGGCTACACAGTGAGACAAACTGAAGAACTGACCCAGTTAATAGCAAATCTTTCTAAGTTAGCTTTCAGTCAAATTAGTTCCTTCATTTGACTCACTGTTTGACACAAGAAACACACCAGAACAAGCAGCTCCCAGAACAAGCAGCTCCCAACAGAGAAGAGGATAGGAGCACCCATGTCAGTGGCAATACAGGATTCAATTTACATGAAAGTGCCAGTGTAACCATAGATTACACATAGGTTAGTGAGACTAGGGATTGTATCTGTCAGTGCATCCATTGCCTTGGAGTTCTTTGGCTATTCCAGTTTGCTGAGCTCTCTAGTACCCAAGGTGTTTGACTTTTCTGGATAGCCACCTTCACCAGCACTTTTGGTTTCCTAATCTATCATTTATCTTATTAACACAGAAGCTGCCTTCCACTGTATAAGTATCCTTCAGGAATAGACTACTGTTAGTAACGTCAAAGCCATTTTCTCCTGTTTCACCACAGTCCTTCAGGCATAATATGCACAGCTGGTCGTTCTTGACTCTCACGGGTGCTCAGCAGTTGGAACATCCTGATGACCTAACCATCAAGGTTATCTATCCAATTCATCTGTAGCAGAAACCATGAAATCTTGTAATCTCCTTTATGAGTAAAGAAGAGTTATCTTGGCAACAATGAACTCAACTGGAAACAGATAATTTGTGCCTTCACCAGCAGTATTAGCTCACTGGACTGTATAGCGTGCATGACTTAGCAGAACTTTGAAACAAGCTGAATATTTAGAAGATGCTGAAGGCAAATCTTGCAGACCTGAGTTGGACACTTGTGGGAATCCCTGCTTTTAAATTTACTTTGGATATGTGCAGGAAAACCTCTAACTGAAACAAAAATAGCTCTGAAGAGAATCTAACATGTACTTTACTACAGGTTCATTACAGTACAAGACAGGATATTTTTCTGGTATTGTGCACACACACAATGTAAAAAAAAGTGGTTTAATTACCATATGATTTAATTCCATCATTCTTTGGTAGGATTGAGTATACAGCCTGTGTAGAAATCCCTGTGGTCATTCCAATATGGTAGTTTTCAAGTTTACTGTACTTGTTTAACTTACCAGTTTTAGGGGTTTGTTCCATTCTTTCCAATGTGAAGAGATTTGGGCTTTTTTTGTTGGACTTTATTCTTCTCACATCCTTTTGTTGCTAATGGAATTGCCTTGATTTCTAACCTTCACTTGTTAATAAATTCAATAGTTTTCTATTACATCATAGAGAATATTTAAGATAGCTGTCTTGTAAACAACAGTTTAAGAAGAAGAAAACTGAAAACTGGCTAAGGAAAATGGGGGACAAAACTACAGCAGGATAATTAAAAGAATAAAAATTAGTTCTCATTTTGTGGAAGGTATGGATTGCATCTTCCAACAAATCAAATCTTCCTATTATATCTCCCACTTCAATTGTAAAGTGGAATGAACCTGTACCATT
The DNA here is from genome assembly GCF_000699145.1 of Aptenodytes forsteri. NCBI lineage: Eukaryota > Metazoa > Chordata > Aves > Sphenisciformes > Spheniscidae > Aptenodytes > Aptenodytes forsteri. The sequence goes on along the minus strand of NW_008794594.1, from coordinate 46,319 downwards.
AACAATTGTACTTCGTTTGCCATTGAATTTCCACTGCAGAAAGATTTATACACTAAATAATTCTACTCATACCACTACAAAGGCTACTTTTCAAGTGTTGACTTTCTAAGACCAATTTGATGCTTTCTTTGCCTTGTAGAAATGTCAGTCCTTTATCTCTCTGGCAACACTGTAGAAGACCACCAAATTATATTTCTGAAGTAGTCACTATCAAAGCCACTCTTTGCTTATATTGTTTCCTGCTTCACAGTCAGTTTTGTCGGTTTCTCTTGTATTTTTTTCAAAGGTCTTAAATATATTAAATGTTGGCTGTGGAGCTATTAGAGTTACATCTTTAATTCATGTGAATAATGAGGTACTGTAAAAAATGAATTGATCTTTTCTGGGAAGTCATCCATATATCACAGTCTGCACATAGCTCTAGTTCAGTAAAAGATCCATTATTTGCCACCATAGTACAGTATCTTCTTCCCATCCCAGTACTGGTGAGGAGCCAATGCAGACTTAAGGGTAGCATTGGAATGAGGACTTGTGGTCCACTGGCGGTGTGGGACCACATTTTTGGGACCAAGATATATTTTTTACCTTCGCCCATGGAAATTATACAGGAAAATCGGTACAACTTTCCTGTTTACATATATAATTCTGTCATCATCCCTTAGCTTGATTATAAATATGATCTAATCACACTAAGAAAAACTAGGAATTTCCAATTTAATGACAGCTGATAAAAAAAGGTTATGTCATTCTAGAGCATAAGATCTTAGATATGGTAAAGACCTCAGGCACTTGCAGTATTGCATTCAGCATTCATTAGACCTTGTCTAGAATGTTGTATCCAGTATTGTGCCCCCCCTTAAACTCCATACAAGAAAGACATGGATAAACTTGAGTCAGTTCAGTGAATAACCACCAAGTTTTGTTCAGGCTGGAGAAGGGAAGGCTTTCAAGGGAACCCGATAGCAGCCTTCCAGTGCCTATAAGGATGTCATCAAGAAGATGGAGCTAGACTCTTCACAGTGCTGAATGTTGGGAGGATGAGTGACAGTGGGCATAAACTGAAGCAAGAGAGGTTCAAACTGGATATAAGGAAAAACATTTTCACCATCATAACAGTCAAGCGGTGGAGCAGTTGGCCCAAAGATGCAGTGCAGTCTCCTTCCTTGGAGGCTTTAAGACGAGACAGCATAAAGCCCTGAGCAACCTGATCTGATCTCAAAGCTGACCCTGCTTTGAGTAGGAGATTGGACTAGAGACCTCCTGAGGTCCCTTCTAACGTGAACTATCCTATGATATTATGAAACAAATTTGTTTCTGATCTTATTCCAATGCTTCAGCAAAAAACTTTCACCTGTCTAATAATCTCATAGCCTCTCTCCACATCTGGGATTTCTCTTTCATAAGTAATACCAGGAATGTAAATGCAAAATTAAGGTTTGTAAAGGAGGGGGATGTAGGGCTGATTTCTATGGATGACATGAATACATGTCTATGCCTCACAATGGAATTCAGTGCAGAACTCCCTGAGTTAGCACCAACCAATCTCTCTCCAAAACTAGAGATACTAAAGTTAAATGAACATGGTGAACATGGAGCTAATTAATTGACTGAGAGACGGGATCTATTAATTTAGAAACAGGGTCATGCAAACACGGTTACGTTGCTTTTGAGTTCTGAGAAAAGCTCCATGCAGCTATCTCCGCACATTGATCAATGACAGCAGCTTCCACAGAGGTTTTAATGTGCTTGTGGAGGACCTCTGAATGAAACACAAATAATACTGTAGAGAACTAAATGCATGCCCACAGAGTTTATTATGGGAAACATCAAGTCTTTTGTGACCCTCCTCACAATAAGTAATATTACAAGGCTTTTTTTTACAGCATTGTATAAATGTTGTGACGTCAACCCCTATCAAATGGATATTCTTAATTAACAATACTCCTATCATTATGCTGAAGGAATCAAATAGTCAGCCATCCTCATTTAAGATATTTGGAATTGGGAGATTATCACAGAGACATTGTGCTGCACATATAAATAATTGTTTTATAACTTGGCTATAAATATGACCCAATGCACAGAAAGAAACTTTCAACAGGGTTACCAACTCTGAGAGCAGAAAAAAAGTAGCTTTCATGACACACATACCCAAGAGCACAAAAGGTCTAAAAAGTAGTACAGAGCAGAAGAAACAAGACTATTATATATAAGACATTATTGTTTCTGACCACAGGACAGAATCTCTTGTCTACAACAAAAAACTTGCTCTTCTCCAGAAATAATGAATGAAATAAAATGTTCTATTTGCCCTTTGGTTCTCAACAAAACTCAGGGGTATGCAAAATGAAAGAACAATTTTTTTCTAAATCAGTATTTTTGCCAGTATTGCAGAAAGTAAAATTATTTAAAAAAAAGTTTGCTATTTTGAAATTGAAAAAAGTTGCTGTTTAAATAATGGGTTATATAATTCCTTGTAATTGTTACTGCTGTTTCAGATCCCTGCACTATTAATAATCATAAGTGCCTGAGTGGGAATTTTATTTATCAATTATTACAGTGAAAAAGTGATCTCAACAAAGAGATGACAAATTTAAGTTTTCTCCATTATATTCTGCATTAACTACAAATTAAGGATAAATTGATATCAATTTATATTTCAGGAAGATGTACTGCTCGTTTACTTCTTTTTCTTCTAAAACTAAATCAATGCCAAGTATGCTAGGAGGCACTGTATTGCTAGAAATGCTTGAATGGATTTTTAATTCTGAAACACTGGTATAAATATGAATTAGCATCAACAGAAACACTCTACGATTATGCCAGTGTGAACATAATTAGAACCTGACCTATTCTTTTAAAAGATGTAGAGCTCATATTGTAATTTCTTTTGTCAATAGAAAAGCTGTTGCCCAGACCACATTTTAATTAACAACCCTGAATTCTGTTTGCAGATTCAATTGGGAAAAGATATTATTCTTCACTGCTTGTCCTAACCTGTTCTTTAAAGTTACAATGCAGTTTACTGAATACATTATCATTTATGGGTTCTAGGAAACTGTTCTAGCAGTTGTTTGGACAACATTTTATAATTATGAATAAAATGCGTTATTAGAAGAAAAAAAAATTGCATTAAAGTATTACAGTTACCCTTAAAACTAAGGGTAAATGAGCACAGAACTGGGGAAAGAACTCAGTGATCGTTTACAGTCTTCTCTTTCTCAGTCCCCACATTTAGTTTGCTGTATGAACAGTAATAGCCCTATATGATCATTATAATATGACACATTTCTAACAGTCTCTAGAATCACTATATTAGAAAAAGCCAGAACAGTCAAAAATCATTAAAAGCAATGATTTACTCATCTAAATAACGGTCCCAATATTCTGTAATGAAATGCTCAAAAAAAAAAGCAATGGAAACTAAACACTAATCTTGGATGTCTATAGAATGTAAAATAATGTTCTTTAGTGATAATTTTGACTCAGTAAATCTATGTGGTAAGCACAAACATTTATTCCTAAATGTTTTGTGAACAATATTTAATCAATTTATTTTACAGAATCATAGAAACACCAGTTGGGAGGGACCTCTGGAGATCTCTTGTCCAACCTTTTATTCAAAGCAGGGCCTGACCTAACTAGGTCAGGCCAGCTCTGACTTTGTCTGGCTGAGTCGTGAAAAGCACCAAGGGTGGAGATTGCCACCACCTCCATGGATAGCCAGTTCCAGTGCCGCACCACACTCCCTGTGGAAAAGTTTTTCCTCCTCCAGTTGAACCTCCCAAGGTGCAATCTATGGCTGTTGTCCCTTACTACATCATCTGCCATTACCAAGTGGAGTTTTGGCTTTGCTGTCTTTGATAAGAAGCATGCTTTAAGTGACTGCAGGCTGCTATTAGGTTGCCCTTGACCTCCACTTCACTAGACTAAACAAGCTCAGATCCCTCAGCCTCTCCTTATATGTCATGTACTTTAGTCTAGCTTGTCTCAATAGCCCTCCACTGGACCCTCTCCAGTCTCTCAACATCTCTCTTGATTTGGGAATCTAAGAACTGAATACAGTATTCAGTGTGACCTCACCAATGGTGAGTACAGGGCGTAACAACTTCCCTCAGTCTGCTGTCCTTGCAACTCCTGATGTCGCCTGGTATGCATTTTGCTTTATTCACGATGAGTGCACACTGCTTGCTCTCATTCAGCTTGGCGTCCACAGTAATCCCCAAGCTCTTTTCAGTGGTGCTGCTATTCAGCCAGTCAGTTCCCATCCTGAGTTGATGTGTGGGATTATTTTGCCCCAGGGGCAGAGCTATAGACTCCTTGTTGAAGTTTTTGATGGTGGCTTCCTCCTCAAGATTATGAAGGTCTGCTTGGAGAGCAGATTCATTGTTTGTCTTGTTGGCCACTCTGCTGATTTAGTATTGTCATCAAATTTGCCAAGGGCACCCTGTTTCATCAAGTGCTAGATGCTTATAGCACACTGTAGTATGATGTAAAGAAAAAGGCTTTTACTTTTTTTCAAGTGTGGATCCTCTGCCTTTTCTGGAAGTCCTGAAGTCTTTCTCTGGGACTTCTCCTTTTAACAAGCCTTTGATAGTTACCCATACCCTATTTCTTCTCTGTTGCATCTCCTACTTTTCATGCTCACTATTTTGAACATTACATCAGCATTTGCTTTCCCTGCTGTTCTAATGCAGAAGCAGATGTCTTTATCTTAATAGTGATTTTGACACTTCTCTTGGCTAAATGACTTTTGGCAAATTAGATTGTGTAAGCAGCTTACCACTTGTGAGCAAAATAGTCAGAGATACTGTGATGCCGGCAGTGAAAGAATTCTGAGAAGCAACAATTTGCCAAACTTTGGATCATCCCCAGCAACAATATCAATATTTTTCCTTTAATAATTATCCCTGTGTTATAAAAACTGATATAAATACAAACAGTCATGTCCTTGCATTTGCAGGTAAGTAGACCTTTCCCGATTCTTAGCATGAGAAGTTACCTTTACAGATGCTTACAATGGTGACAGTACTGCCTGACCTGCCTTTTTCCCACCATAATAAAATAAAATAACAGATTTCTGAAAACAACAGTTTGTAAAATCTACTGTGAACCACATAGTAATTTTTGAAGGTAAGTCTGGACATGTTATATCACAAACCCCAAACCATTATCACAGGAATCCCATAATTTCACAGTATTGAATTATTTACACACTTTCTTTGTCGGACACCTCAACAAAGTCCCATCAAATACGGCAAATCAGACAATCAGAATTGTACTTATTGCCAACCATTACTCTCTTACACCAATCCATTGGCATCTCAGCTAGCTGGCGTAATATAACAGGTATTAACAAAGCGAAGTATGGTGCAGCTTTGTTCAATAGAGACCATGCAGGTAGGACGTAAGTCACAATGCTTCTACAAAGCATGTGGCATCTGGATTGCAGTTTGAGCTCAGTAACACTGTCAGTTATCCCAAAACAGGAAGGGAAGGGGGGTAAAAAAATGCATAATGCTTTATGCTCAGTTTACAGAGGGATCAATGTCTTTTGTTGATAGTTTGGTCCTATAGCTTATGCATTTGTTTTCCTGGGTTGTGCTAGGATTGCTTGAGGCGATAGGACAGCAGAGAACTTGGCTGACTGTATGGGGGCCCACGTCTATGAATTTGTAATGTTGAACCACAGATTTTATACATAAATGATCTCTTAAACAGAATAGAAAATATACTTTGTTTGCAGTGTGTATTATATGATAGGTGCTTTCTTGGAGAACTGAAAGGTTTGATTTTGGCATCTAGAGATAGAAAAGCAGGCAAAAATTGAGGGAAACAGAAAACAGTATTAGAGTATGCTCTTAAATATCTCGTACTAACTAAAGATTATTGTCATCACTAATTAGATCAACTTCAAGAGTTTAAACAGCAAGCTTATTTTTCCATGGTTTCTAGTCCATTACAGTAGCTATTTGTCTTCTTCTACCAGCAGGACTGGCCAAATAAATTACACCAGGGATAAGTTACTAATATTTCTGTAGTAATTTCCAAATAAGGAAGAGAGGCCCTCCATCCCAGAAAGCTTATGTATAAACATTTGCCTTTGTGGGGTTTTGATGTGAGTCTGAGGAGGTCTGAGCCTTGAGGTAGTACTAACCAATCTTATCTGTAGAATGAGCATACCCCAAAACACTAAAGTAACTCTAATCTTTATGTTTTCTTAGAGCACAGACAACCCCTTAAAATAGAGCAAATACAGATCTTCTGGATGATGTAGATAAATAGAAGTTTTGAAAACAAATCTTCCCCCTGTTTTCTATTTCCTTTCAGAATGAGCCTCTCCTTCCAGATGCTCTGGGGTCCAACAATTTGCACTGCCTTCCTGGGTTGCAGCAACCTTCACAGTGTCTCCCTCTGGGTCTCTAGGAATGTATCCTCTCCTTGACCTCTGAGGTTTGGCTGTAGATCTGCTCCTTTGCAACAAGCAAGCCATGTGCTTTGTCAGGAGTCTTTCAGTCTGCAGGCAGACATTGTAATCTCCTCCTTTCCCTCCCCCCGTCCACCTGATGCAGACTGACCCAGCCAGGAAAAGCAGAGGCAGCCTTTCTCTCTGCTGTTCTGTCACACCCTTTTAAAACAAACGAGAAGGAAAAAAAAATTCCAACCATAAAATAGAGACTAAACCATGAACAAAAACCATCAGTTTTGTGATCTGTCATGAAGGCGAAAAGCAGCAGAAATTGGAGGCACTCTGAGTGCCTCCGTCTAAACTGCAAAGGCTTTCCCAGCTTCCAGGCTCAGATGTGCACCCTGTTCATTTTCCTGCCTCAGGTAAGACCTGAGGTGAGACCTGGACTCATCAACTCTCCTTAGGCCCTGGTTTCTGGGGAGAGAAGATGCAGGTGTGTGAGCTAGAATGGTTCAGGCTTACGCTCATCTTCCAGAGTCTGGATTACACCAGCGTAGTCCAGAATGAGGATGATATGAATATCTTGGCAGACACCAAGTCATTCATGTTCATGCCCAAAATGTCAAAGATGACTGTATTTCGATAGAGACTTTCCATATGCCATTGATAGTGATTTTTCACTAAAACCCACTATGGTACTGCCATTATGAAGCCGTTGATAGCATTTAGGATATATGTCAGGTTGTATCAGCCTTTAACAAAACAGATTTCCAACTCCAACTTTTGCATTGTAACAGCCATTTCTAAACTCCATACATTTCTGAAGAGATAAAGACTATTTATTAAAAAGTAAAAAAAAAATCCCCATAAGTAGAAGTTTGTAAGATCTGTAGACCTCTTCATTTCATTTCCCAGTCTTCCCATTTCTCAAGCGAAACCCAATACAGATGTTTCAGAGATTGGACCAGAGAACATAGAAAATGTCCCACCTTTTATATCCACCTGTTCAGTATTCAGAAAAGGGATACAGTGTTTCTGTAGAGAAACTAGAACAGAAGTCTGTGGTAGAAGAACACAAAAATTATATGTGCTCTTTTAAATTTTAAATTTTTAAATTGCATCCAAGGTAACAGGTATATAGATAAGCAGTCTAGGAAGCCTTGCTGTTGATAAGTAGCCTTCTATTTCCCAGGTCTTTAGAGACCCATGTTTCTGCATAGCAGAAGAGTCAATATGGCTAACAAATAGAAACACAGTGATTAAAAAAAAAAAATTAATCTTGCCCCCAAATCTGGAAGCCTTCACAAATTTAAAACTGGAGGGGAGGAGACACCATGAGAATAATTTCTAGGAAATGTTGTAAAATTAACAAAAGTAAACTGTGAGTATTCTCACCAATTATAAAGGGAAACTATATATATTTTAGTTAAAAATATTTTCTTAGGTTAATATGGAGTATTAGGTTTGGACCTTGTAAATTTCCTGCCAAGCTATACTAAAAATGTAAATGGAAATATGTTATAAGCATGGTAGTACTTATACTAAAAGGACAGCTGAGGTGCTCTGCATATGCAGTACTGAGAGAAAAGAAGGGTAGTATACTTTTATAAGCCCACCTCCTTCAAATTATCCATCAGACTAGCAGACTCTGAAGGGTATTTATCATGTGTATTTATTGCTTAAGTATGTCAGCATTACCATTAGGATATCACAAATCCTTTTGGCAGTAACATCTGGAAAATGTCTAGAAGTATCTTAATTTTCTAGAGTGAAAAAAGACTCTCTTGAGTCATCCACAGTATTTGGTACAAGTCATCAAGGCTCTTAAGTTTTCAGTCAGAGACAAAGATAGGGAAAGGACGTGGATTAAGACATCTTTTCACCCAGGAACATGGCAAGAAAATACTAGAAATTTACTATTGTTATCTTATAACTGGGGTTCTAAAAAATAAACAAACAAATACATAAAATCCAGATACAAAAAAGTAATTTTTTTGTCTAAAATCCATATAGATTTTTCACGTTGCATTACTAACCTCTGACCCTTTTCAATTCATTTGGGTGTTTTCAATTTCTGTTGTTTATATCCTGTATTTTTAACTCTGATGTAATATTTCAGGGCATGAAAAGGCTATTAGGATAACAATGAACATTCTTTTTTTTCCAGCATTCTTTTGCTAACCTCTCTTGCGTAATGCTCATGTGTATTTATTGCTTAAGTATGTCAGCATTACCAAAGCACAAGAAAAAAAGGGAGGAAATCTAGATGGCTTAGAAAATCTTGTACATCTGCAGTCGTCACATTGACTCTTTTACTTTGGGATTTTTCTCATACGTACAGTGATGAAAGTTCATTTCATATTTTGGAAAAATTAAAATATTTAGGTTAGAAATATCAGTTCACAGAGCATTTCTCATCTGTCCATGATATTTCTCTGGAAAAAGTAAGAGTGACAAAATTAATTCATTCAAAAAAATGACACAGCAGTTAGTGGATTTAGTAATTCCAGAAGATCTTTGAAATATTTACCCAGCTGAAACTCTCGATCATATTTGTTCTTTGAAATTTTAATCTCTCTTTCACCTTATTGCATGGAAGTGTATTTAATTTCATAAATGTTTTTCATTTTACTCATATACTTAGTAACATTGAAATGAGACATTTCTTCTTTCATTTTCTCATCATATGGAAAATTCATGAAAATGTGAGAGCAAGGCATTGAATGGAAAATTATTGCTTTCTCTCATAAACTTGGCCAAGAGAGATTTGGAATATTTACTAAAATAATCCCAGAATACAGCAATATTTTCAAATTTGGACAGGTGCTAAGTATTTTGTTTTGTTAAGTTGGCTAACCTTCCATAAATCAAGTATATCCCTTCTCAAGTTGGTTTTAACTGTTTCTATCCAGCTTTTCAGTGAGCTACTACAAAACAATCTTACCATACTTTTCAGATGACCAAATCTGTTTACTAATACTAACTTTTCAAGCAAGGACATCGATATTCTCCACCTTTGCAGAGAGGAATCCAATTACTTACACACTTACTGGTTTGGTTCTAAGATTCACAGAGTAAGGCTACATCAACTTTTTAGCTCTGGTGTGATCTTTTAAAGAAGATTTCCAGATCATTTCCATTTACCATGCTTTCATTCATATTATGGACTGGTCTTGGAGCCCCACACAAACTGGATTTTGGAATGAAAGTGAGTAGAAGATCAGCTTTGACAAGCATTCAGTCCACAGCATGTCTAGAACTAGCCCAGCATTAAAGCTCCCTGAAATGTGCGAATACCAGATCCTCAGTACAGACTGTTGCATTTTATTAATCTGCCTATATTGGTCTGTGCTACTTGCTAATGTGGACAGAGTTTCCAGCTGGACTTAGACTTCATAGACCCTCACAAGATGCAGAACCAAATTCTAAAGTGATTTAGGTACTTAAAATGTATATAGGACTTAAGGATGTGATCTTCTTTGGGATTTATGAAAATTTCAGTAATTGTTTATCTGCATCTTTAAATGCCTAAGTATCTTTGGAAATCAGAACCTTATATTTCTGTGCTGCAGTTCCACTTTCTTAAAATGGGGATAAATAATAATACGCAGTTTGACAGAATCTGATGAGGATAAATACGTTAAAAATTGTGAGCTGCTCAAATCATGGAATAAGAGGGTTCTATCAGCCCGTAACACAGATTGCTTTCATATCACAGATCAAGGTTAAACAAAGGCTAAAGCTCTGCATGCATGATTTGCAAATGCAGTTATGCTAATAGCATGATGATCTTAATTAGATGATCAGCTGCATATCTGACTTTTGATAATAAGTCCTAATGTGACTTGCTAATCAGTGTCAGATATGGGAATAGAATGTAGAATTTCTGACTAGTGAATCCATGCACTAATTGCTAAACCAGACTGCTTCCCTAATGTCACCCTTCATTTCAAAATGTTCTATCTCCTGCTTGTACTCATATCATGTATTATAAAACAGCTTTTTGTAGATCTACAGACTGTTAAGACCAGAAGAATCCACTATAATCTTATTATTCTAAATAACATGGACCAAAGAGTTTCTTGCTATTTCATATTGGGAAATTATTATTTTTTCTTTTTACCATAAATTATCAGTCTTAATTTTTGACTGGCCTACAAAACTTTTTTTTCAAAGGCATCTAATTTTGATTTCAAGATTCCAAATGATGATGAATTTGTCATTTACCATGAGAAGGAATGTCAATTATTAATTGCCCTCAATGCAGTGAGATGCTCGAAAAAAAGGTCAGATTCATCCTGGTTTAAAAAATTACATTTAATTGCCAGTTTAAATGTTTCTGACTTCTGCTTTTAGCCATAGCTTTATCTTGTTATGCCTTTAACTGCTAGATTAAAGATTCCTATATCTCAGATCATAGATTACTGTATAAAGGAGACTATGAAAGAAAATTAATCACTTTAATCACATCGCTTAATTCACTGTGGGAAGTAACTCAGCTAAGAAAATAATAGAATTATTTTAGCTTAAATTGTTTGTTTGTGGGATGTTTTTTTTTCTTTTAGCAATATTATAGACAAATCTTAAAAAGGAACTGTTACAAAAATGGATTTTAAAATGAAATGGAAAGATTTGCCTGGATTCATACTTCTTTCCAATGGACAATCCCTGTATTCTATACCTGAAGAGCAGGGGAAAAAAAGGAAAGTAACCATTTTTTTCTTCCTGAAACCAAAGTGTGTAGTTGTCAGCTGTTTCTTTGGGTTTTGTTGACACATCAGAAAATCATCTGAACAACTGGGATTCCCATTAATTAACTCACCGGAATAAATACAGCTGTCAAAGCAAAATAGGGTATTGTGGAATTTCCCCACACAATAAATCATTACCCCTTCAACAGACGAATGTTGGAATTAGTAAAACTGAAGAAGTACATGAAGTTGACATGACAGCACACTGAATCTAAGCTTTGTTTATATAAAAGTATTACATGAAATAGTACCAAAATTTTATATCAGGATGATGCTGGTGTATAAAATTGGTATCAATTGAAAATATTCATATAAAACTGAAGAATAAGAACTTAACTTAAAGAAAATACAGAAGAAGGTATTTTTTCTTCTGAATGCATAGGGCTACATACATTGTGTATAATATGCAATAATATGTGCGATAATATGTGCAAAAAAAAAACTATGAAAAAATCTGTTATACCTGTATTTAATTTTATCACTACAAAATTAAATGTTAATAGCTCGTGGCCTAATTTTATCATGATGTGTTATTTTTCATCTTATGCAAAATTTTACTCCGGGGAAGGAGAAAACAGCAAGATGTTTCTCATTAAAAAAGTGCATGTTTGCTGCTGCAGCTGCAGCTGTGGCTTCATTTCATAGTTTGAGCTCTCAAAGGGCACAGAAAGGAAAAGTAATAGCCACTATGGCCCCAAACTTATCACCTCCTAAATACAAATGGAAAATTTAGACAGGAAGAAAATTAGACTTGGTCTCTCTTCTAGTAAACAACTTTCACTAAAGAAAAAATACACATGAAGTTATATAGTTAATCCATTGCTAGTGAACAAAATTCTAGAAAAGAAAATAATAACTTTTCAGTAATTTTGAAAATGTCCGATTTCCTTTTTCTCCTTTTGTAATGCACTTTTCCGATCAGTCTCCTTTCCACCAGGAAAGCCTGTATGATAAAGAACTGTACGAGCAGAAGTTCAGCTCCCACAGAGGAAAAAATCCGCCATGTCATGCTTTTGAATATGTACACATGTATACCAAAAAATTCCATCTAGATAGCGGTAATATTCATAGTCTAAATTAGGGAATAATATAAGAACATTCATTTATCATGAATTTTCAACTCCTCACCTTTGCGCTGCTCATGAATCCATTCCTCCTGGGATGAGTGGAACAGTACCAGACAGGCAGAAATCCACCAAAAGTGGGAGTTCTATGACACTGAACAAAAAGTTGATTTGCAAAGCGAAAATAACCTGAAAAAAAAAAAATCTATAGGGAAGTTCTGAAAAGTAAGGGGAGGGAAAGTTTCTGCCTTTCTTTTCCCAATTGCAGGATTCATTTCTTATTACTGTTTCCTAATTAAAACACATGACATAGAATAAATTTTAAAAGCCTGGCAAACCAAAATGCTACAAACACTGGGGTGGAAAATGGAAAAGCATGAACTGCAGATAAACAGCCTTAATCACAACTCTTAACTGTATACTGGCAAGTGCTCAGTGTTAAAAGGTTAATTTATAAATTCGAATAGAATGGAATGAAATCATGTATTAAATAATAAATGAGCAACTGGAAAATAATAAATTCCAAAGACTCTGGAAACAAAAATTTTAATAGTTTAAATAACAAAAGGTGGGTAAGTTTTATTTAGATAGAGTAAAATCACTTTTTGTTTTGTATTAATATATCTTGTAATTCCAGTGATTAATATTCTAGAGAAGGTACATCTTTGTTAGTTTCATTATGCTACAGTGTGAAAACCAGCCACATACATCCTATTATTATCCTTCCAGTACGCCCTCAGCCAAACCAGAGAAGATCTGAATTATGTTTTTAATATTTACAAGATTAAAAATAAAACCTACTTTAAATTTATATCTGCTGACAAAAGAAAAAAGGTGGCCAATTTTAAAATGCTACCTTCTAGAAAATCCCCCAACGGCAGACACATTTCTGCAGGAATTAAACAGAATTATTTTGTGTATAATTAAAAGTCTGAAACCATTGCTTACTTACCAAATTTGACCTTGGTGCTTAGTGATAACAAAAGATGTAATATCTCCTTTGTCCATCCATTATAAACACACATCAAATATTGCAGAGGGAGCATCTGGTTTTAAGAGGCACTTACTTTGGAGTGACAGACTCAGACATGTAATGTACTAAAGTGATACATTTTGATTTCTATTACTGGCCTTCACAATTATCATCAGTATCTCTATAGTGTGTTTTTCCTATTCTGCCAAACAAACCATATTTCTGTTAATTATATGACTAAATTAGTCATTCCAAACTTAATACCTCCTAAAGCCATCAGCAGATGTTCCCTTTATAATCATTGATGTCATTCTATAAATGATTGAAAAGGAGACGTTAAATGGAGTGCTATGAGTAAATGCTAACTTTGGCGTTCTTCTTGTCTAACTTTAGCTGTCTAACAGCGTAGCATCTGGCCTGCCTCAGTCAAATGGGCTGTCTCCATAGGCAGTGACACTTCCAAAAGGAAATTCATCCTGTTTAAAAACCCACAGAAGAAACAACCCTGTCACACTCTTCAACTGTCTCTAAAGGCAGCCTTGATTATTTAGCCCGGGCGAAATTGCTACCTTTTGAACTGCAAACTGGTGAGACGGATGCCCTCTTTTAGCTGAATGTGGTGACAAACGGCAGGACAGATTGAGTTCTCAGTTTCAGCTGATCTTGTTTTGTGTTTCAGTAAGATCAGAAACCTGCCCAATCTTGCAGGAGAAAAGGTGTCTCTGCATGGTAATACTCGTCTCAGCCACTTCCACAGGCGGCCTCCCAGTCAAATGCAACTGTCACATGAAGTCAGAGATAAATATTCTTAGACTGCTGATGCTTATTTTGAAGTCAAAATCAACAGTAATAAAGTTATCCCACTTATGAGATCAATATAAGTATTTAATGCAATATTTTTAAAACACGGAAGACACAGATGGAGCAGAGAGGCAACGGGAGGAAAAGGGATTTACTTGGACTTTCAGTTGCATCCTTTAAGAATACCATGTCTTTTCTATTCTCTTCCTTGCTGCTCCATCAATCTGTACCACAATTTACCACTGAATGAGTCTGCAGGAGAAAAAAAACATTACTGTTTTCCCTCTAAATAGCTATCAGCGTGTTCTTTCTCTACAAATCCTAGTGAGATCCCTGGTGGTGGCAGAACTGTTAACAAATACAGAAAGCGATATGGAATAGCTCCATTTCCCCAGCATATTAAAACTACAGTTGTCAGCATTTAATGTCTCTGATATCCTTAACCCCCTACAAGTTGTAGAATTAGCTAAAGCTTTGCCTCCAGGTATCCCATCAGGATGCTCCAATACAGAGATTTACATTCAGTGTAACTCTCTAGGAGTAAAATATCTTTTTTGACATACTTAATGCGTCATAATAACTGCAAATTTATTGTATCAAGCATTAGCCACTTTCTCCTTCATACATGCCTGGAGCAAGGAAGAAACATCACTATTACCATAAATATGCTACACTGAATGAACAAATATGCGGAAGCCTTACTGCAGACTTCAATCATTTACATTATTTTTAAATGATATAATTTTAAAATATGTTCTTTTTAGAGTCATAAATGAGAATGGAACAGATGGTTAGAGCTTAATTTAGAGTAATTTGTCTATTAAAATACACTGCATTGCCAGTGAGTCTTCATTATAACACTAACTCATTACAAGGGAGTTGTAATTTATGGGGTAGACGGAAAGGTATTGGACCTTTAGGAAAAGTTTACAATCTTAGAGGATTCACTAGGAGCAGTGAACACAGATGAGCATTTCAATATAAGGTTTTTGAGGAAAAAATGGGAAAAGCAAGAAAGACTTGAACTAAGATTTATGGTCCTTTCCGACTTCTCAATGTTCCTAGACAGAAAGGATATTCACGTGCACAAACAAAAGGACCTTCTTTGTATAATTTTATTCACTGATTTCTTAGTGTGCACTGACTTTTAACTGTTTATCAACGTAGAAGATTACTGTTTCATATTACAACAATAAAGACATTTTTATAAGTAATATCAGAAGTATTTTGAATAAGCAAATGGTGCATATTGGAATTCATTATTGTATTGTTCTCTGTGTTAAAAACTTATTTTAAAGCTTTTTCTTTCTAATGTAAAAGCCCAATAAGGCTGTTAATGTTTTCAGTCTGTATTAGAATTAATTTTATGTTAATTATCTATCTTTAGGGAAAAGGAATGAGCAACAGGGAGGCAAAAAACACACATGGGATATAACAATTTGGGTTAATCAAAGCTAAAGGTAATGTGAGGGACTTGAAAGGGACATAGAATGTACTAAGCATAAGTTTCTTTCAGAGAAAATTAACTGTTGATATAGTCAAATTGACATCAAGTGAAATAAATCTTTTGGGTTTTCTTATACCTTTCCCATGTCTAAGTTATTTTTTATTCCAGGCAGAAGATCCTTGTGTTATTGTGATCAGAGTATCAAAAAATTTTGTTTAATACTTAGCGGTTGTTCAAAAAATGGTGAGTAAACACATAGTTACAAACATAATGATGTAGAAAATAATACGAAATCTATTATGATGCTCGTATTGCATAACTCTACACACATATACACATATTCATATAAATATATATGTGTATGTATGGATATAACTTCTTATATGGAAATGGAGTGTTCATGTCTGGTTGTGGACTAGCAGCAATAAGAGAACACTGACAATGATTAAAAATATTAAAACCTGCAGTATTGTGTAAATCCTATAAATATTTAATTGTGATAAAATGTTACAATAATTGATTAGGGATGGTGCTGGGGCCACAAGTTCGCATACCCCTGCAGGCCTGAGGAAAAGCAAAACCGTAACTCCCACCTCCTAAATGGGGGCCATAATCACAGCCTCCTGGCTAGTTTCGTATTCTCCGTCTTTCTTGTTGAAAGATGCTCAGTCAAACAATGCAAGATTCACTGGGATTAAGACAAGCGTGGTTCTCTATCTAGTGGTTAGGGAATTATTTTAATGTGACATTTAAATTTAATGTATCATGCAAATTTATTGTATCAAGCATTAACCGTTTTCTCTATCATACATGCCTGCAGCAAGGAGGAAACAGAAGTTTAGGACAGAAGAGTCCTAAACTCTGGGCTGCTCCCAGCACCAGTTAAGTATTTTTTCCATGACTGTATAATGCCAGAGAAATATCCACATATCCAAAGACAATTTCTGATTGAGATATTTTAGAACTAGGTAACTGGTAAAGACCTGCTGTGCAATGTCTAATTTTCTAGTCTTACATGAAAGTGTTTTATTTGATGTAAACAAGGTATTCTGCTTTCCAAAATGACTGTATAAATTAAAGCTATGCTCAGTTTAGAAGCTCACACACAAATATTACTAGCGTGAAATGGAAAAAAATGAAATAAAAATCCATCCTACAAGGCTGGATGTGTAAAACAAACAAGTGTTTGTTTTAAAATGAAACACTAACTAAATTTCAAATAATGATAGTTTCAATTGGTAAAAAGAGCCTCAACTCATGGACTGTATAAAACTAGAAAAGGGAAGGAACAAGATAACATTGTTTCATTTCCTCTTCTCAAATTACTCTGAAGCTTGCCAAATATGTATCTTCTCAAGCCTGCTGCAAAAACTTGAATAAGTGTCTAATATTCCCCATAGCTTCTATCTAATTTATAAAGTATATTTTACAAATATTAGTAGATATGTTTTATCTTTTTGTCAAATATCCAGCCAATTACTGAAGTGGAAGACATGGGTGATGACATTTGGTACTACAGTAAGAGAAACCATCTGCAAAATTGTATGTAGTATGGACTTTTAATTTTTACGTAGAAATGAGCAAATAAACACAAACAAACCCCAAACACCAGAACTTGATGAACTAAGAAAAAAGGCAGTTTAAGATTGTTATGAATAAAATTTCAAGTCACTTCTTGGTTTGCATAAACTATTTTAATAGGATAATGATAAGAACTAATTTTTGAAAGTGTATAAAAAGCAAAAGAGTCAGAAATCTGCACATATATCCTAATGTAATCATTTTAGAGTTAACATCATAACTCCTAGCTGGTCACCAAAAGCACTCCTTCCACCCTGATTTTTTAGAGAAGCAGAAGTTGTTTCATTTTATTCTAAGTTGGGCGTATAAAAGCAAGTCTCTCTTGCAGTCCAGTCTGTTTCTCCCGATTAACTACAAAGGAGCTTAAGGCGACCAGCTGAAACTTAAACATCTAACTGTTGGGTTCCGAAGTTCTGTGAAAGTAATTCCACCCTAACTATTTTTAAAATGTGATTGTGTTATATGTCTTCCTTGCAGTATATCTAAATAGTAGCTTTAAATGAGCCATTTTAATATGGCATGAAATCCAATGCAAACCATTCCACTCTACCAGGAAACTATCGTGCTCAGCTAGTCCTGGTACTTGCACACACAGGGCTCTGACTTTCTGCATGGTGATACTTATATGTGTTCCGTACTTACCTGGAAAACAATATCTTCCACCCTAAATTTGAACTTCACTGACCTTGGCTACCAGCTGTTGGATATTGTTATGTAGTCCTCCTTTAGATGAAATATATATGTACATACATATAAACTCTGGTATCACATATGCTTCTGCAAGTACTTAAAGTCTAAATTCAAGTAACATTTTCAAGCAGTAATCGTGCAATAAACTGAAGAGTTCAAGCTGCGTGGCAGACAATAAGCTGTAGTTGGACATATTCTAATATTCTCCAAGATTTTAACACCTATAAAAAGTCTTCGTATGCTATCAATACCAAAATGAGACACAGTGTTCCTTTAATAGTCTCATCAAATATCATTTCTTCCTTCTTAAGAAAATCCTTCTAGATCAAAAATCATGTTGGATGTTTGTCAAATATCACTTGCTCAGTTTCAGTTAAGCATATTCAATGCTCCTTTTGGAGCCTGTGCTTTCCCACATTAGAGTTCATTTCCTAGAAGGTAGTTCTATATATAAGGAGAAATAATTAGCGTGAAGGGCATTAGACTACTTCCAGAAAGAATTAAAATATTATCAATACTGGTCAATACACTTCATGAAAAATATATTCTGTGAAGCAAACCTGATATCATTCTATAACAAGACTAAGTCTAGTCAAAAATTTAACTGTGTTAAGTTTAAATGCATTTAGGCTCATTTCAGATATACACCTGTCTTCAATTAATGTCCTCAAGGCACACTGAGACCCTCAGGTAAGAAAGACTCTATTCCGTAAGTGGAAAAATACTTTGACATTATCTCAAACTTTGCAGAATTCCCAAAAGAGAACTATAATCCTCTGGCAGCTGACAATATTTTGTGGGATTTATTATATTGCCTGCAATAAAAGTCTTGGCAGTGTGGCTTCAGGGAGGATTGCAAGGATGGCCTTGGTCACCCCGATACTGAACCCAACCGCTGAAAGTCTAGAGGGCTATACAGATACATGCTGAATGCCAGGACCCACACTCTTCAAGGATCCCCTCTGGACAGGGTGGACTTAGAATCAAAAAATAGCTTCAGGATGAACAATGAAAGGATTAGTACCAGTCCTTAATGCTAAAAATAGTGATGCTGTGAATGGACATAAAACCAAAGCTATTTGTTTACCTGTTAAATATTCCTCCCCTAAAAACATAGCATCCTATGTATTCCTGCTTTGCGAAGGTATCTAGAAATAAATCCAAATACAGACAAGTTCTGAAGGGCAGAAATGGAAATTCCCTCCTCTTATGTTTGGCCTCCCTGGAAGATTCAGCGTGCCAGGGCTATTAATTGTGGAGTGCTCAGCACCCTTTCAATGGGTCTTGAAAAGGCAGGGCTTCATTTAGTACCAGGCTTGCAAGCAACTGTAAATAAAATGCTCTGCTGTTTTCTCTAAAGAGTAACAACACTCTAAAGAATGACAATAATACAGAACTGTACCACAAATGGTTTCTGAAAGCAATAATAAATTTTTATAAGTTTAATAGAAATTTACTTTTCTGTATCTTACTGGTAAAAATGATAGCTCTGGATGATTAAATGAAACGTGTAAATATTCAGAAAGGTTTTATAAACTGGAAACTTTTCACCTAGCCAAAACAGAGATTTTTCTGTTTGAATAGCAAACATACAATAAGATTTACTTTCAAAATCTCTTAGAAAATGGTCAGGCTAATGTCTCATAGAAATCATTTGAATGTAAGACCAGTAAAGCACTTATTTATTCAAGCATTACTTTCCAACTGCTAGGCAATTTCAAAGCTACATTTTTTTTATCAGTCTACTCCATAGTTTATATCTTAAAACATTCAGCTTACAAAAGCCTTCCTTTACAGAGACAGACATTAAGATTCATAGCGGCACATAACTGTGCAATGGATGGGTGAATATTTGTTTGGTCTACAGCTAAAATTAACATCTCCGCCTCAGATTTTAGTTATGAAATAATGGATGCCAGGGTGCAGCAGGGCCAGCAGCTCCCTCGGGCTGAGCACTGAGAGCAGCGGAGGGTCCCCACAGGGGGCCATCCCACTGCCAGGGAGCAGAGCAGGCTGGGGGGCAGCTGGGGACATCCCCAAAGCCAGAGCATCGGCCGTCTCCCTGGGTACAGGGACAGGCTGAGGCCAGGCTGGGACATCAGCCCACAGGTCCAGCCCAGCTCGGTAGGACCCAGGGTGGTGAGGGCAGGGCTTGGGCAGAGCTTGGAACCTACAGCATACAGCATCGCTGGGGCAGGGACTGATGGCCCTGGGTTGAGCTGAAATGGGGCCCATGGATGGGGCATGGTTGGGGGTCCCAGGTGAGGCTGCTCAGGGCCATTAACACCCACTGGTGACCTCAGGGTCATGACAGTGTAGATCAATTTTAAAAAATGAATAATGTAGTAGAAGAATGGAAAAAGCAAAATGCTGTTAGCAAGAGGAAGTCTTTAAGTGTTGGAAGTCACCTGAATAGAAACTTTTCTTTGTCCTTGAAAACACTTCCTTTTCTTTTTCCTAACCAGAGTTTAAAATTTAAGTTCTAAACACAAGACTACGAGCCAAAACTTTGAGCCGAGCACCAAAAGTATCATTACCTGCACAAATCTCTCCAAATAAAGCCTTCTATTCTCTGTGTACTCAAAAATTGGTATAGTCCATTAATGAACTTATTTACATTGAACAGACTAATAGCTTCTGCTCCAGGATTTATAAGTAGTATCTTGGTCACTTGAAATAAGAGTCGGTGCCACTGGCTGCATCCAGCGACCTGGAAATACATTTTCCCCATAGCTTTTGCTAAAGCCTTCAAGCATCAACTACTTTTTATGACAATTGATGTTTCTCTGTAATGTACATCACTCTAAAACATTTTACAGTGCCCTGTGTCAGCCCTGAAGAACAAAGATAATTGAGTAAAGCGAACATAAAAAGTACATAAATTCTCAAAATACTTCAACTCTTCAATGACTGCGCCCAATACACAACCCACACATATTACTGAGATGATGTTAAAGTTTTATGTTACAAGCAACATCAAATACATCAGAAAACTTTGATTTATATACTCAATATTAGACATATAATTTTAAAAGATTAAGGTTTTTACTTATATTTGGAGGAAATTCATTTGAATGACAACATAACTTGAAAGTCTTAACTCATTCCCCAGGAGAAGAGCTGCAGTCACACTTCACTCACCTCAATACAAAGTTTGTGCATAGGTAATTAACTCTTAAATGCTTCTAGAGAAAAAAAGAAATTACAATGGATTTTCCTCTTCTGCATAGGCTGTAAGACCATCACTGATATCCTGGCAACACAACCATATAAAAATCTGGGGTTTGTTCAACTGTCAGAAAATTAATTGAAACACTTCCTAGCAGCTTTTGTGCATGGAGTTTAGTACTTTCATAACTGTGCTGGCTGACCAAGTCATAACTGGAAGGAAGAACGAAGTAAAGGGAATAATTTAGGTTAGGAAACTTGCAGATACCATCACTGTAAGATAGGTGGTCTGGTTCATGTACCTTTTTCAAGCTATAGCAGAACATACACAAGGTCAATGGGGGCACCTAGCAGCTTTTTTTAAATCTTTTTTTTTCCCCTAGGACCCGTGACATTCCTGTCCTGGTTTCGGCTGGGATAGAGTTAATTTCCCTCTTAGTAGCTGGTACAGTGCTGTGGTTTGGATTTAGGAGGAGAACAATGTCAATAACACACCGATGTTTTAGTTGTTGCTAAGTAGTGCTTACACTGGTCAAGGACTTTTCAGCTTCCCATGCTCTACCGACTGAGAAGGCTGGAGGTGCACAAGAAGCTGGGAGGGGGCACAGCCAGGACAGCTGACCCCAACTGGCCAAAGGGACATTCCATACCATGGGACGTCATGCTCAGTACATAAACTGGGGGAAAGCTGGCTGGGGGGGCCGCTGCTTGGGGACTGGCTGGGCATCGGTCGGCGGGTGGTGAGCAATTGCATTGTGCATCACTTGCTTTGTGTATTATTATTATTATTATTATTATTATTTCAATTATTAAACTGTTTTTATCTCAACCCATGAGTTTTTCTCACTTCTACTCTTCCAATTCTCTCCCCCATCCCACCGGGGGCTGGGGGGGAGGAGTGAGCAGGCGGCTGTGTGGTGCTCAGTTGCTGACTGAGGTTAAACCACAACAATTCCCTAGACATCTCTGGTTTTTAATAGTATTCCAGCTGCCAGGCTTGTGCCGAAGTGCTCAAAATTTGAGAGATCTAAGATGTCTCTGCACCTGCTTTATGTCTGTAGTGTGGTGGGACTGATGACCTAAACATTTCCTGATTCATCTTGCCCTGACAACATACAAAACATAGACTAAAGATGGCAAGCCTCTGGAGGGTAGAGTATTTCTTTGAAGCGTACTTCATCCAGAATCAGTTAGATCAGGTGGAGTATCTGCCTCCTTGCTACCAGTGCTCTCTAAGCCAAATTTATCGATTGGATGAGAAATAACCCACCAACTTCTGAGTCACCAAAATGTCATATTAATGACATGTACTTTATCAGCCTCTGAGTGAGAAATGCTGCTGATTGGTTTCTTTGACCACAGTTTGCTGTGTGTACAGTACATTGTACGCAGTATCAAAGAGGATGTGGCTGAGCAGGAAGGGAGACCACCTGTTTGTCTTATGCTGCCTGTACACACTGGATCAGAAAGAACTTCCAGCAAGCAGAAGCAGATTTCTACTTCCTTGAAGACAAATGACCATGCTGAGCCTGCAGAATATTTTAGAATGAAGGTAGGGAGAGATGCAGGAAACTCAGAGTTTGTAGCCTTGAAGACTAAGGGGAAGAGGAGGATCTTCCTGCAACTGCCAGCAGACCTAAACTGCTCAGACGTAATGGAAAGATTTTCCTAGAAACACAAAACTGTCTGGAGTATATGGTATTTAACCCAAAATATTCTAACTTTTGGACACCCTGTATTCTCCCAAAACAGATACTTATCAATTCCCCTAAAGAGAGTGGGCAGGATAAGTAGTGCCCACTACTAGAAACCTCATTAATTATCTGGTGCATAATTGAATGCACCCTTAGCGTAGCAAAAAGAGTGGAAACATTCCAGGTCTCATTCTGCTTCAGATTCTTTCTCAGAAACAACACACAAGAGAAAAATAGCACAGCCTGCTTAAATTCACATCAAAAGAAAAAGGATCCAAAACCTCTGAATATCTTGAGCTGCAAGGTACATTGTTCTGCACATTACCATGTAAGAGTGACTGAGTGCCCAACACTCCTCAAGATACTGTTTTTCAGATACGGAAAAAATTGTCTTAATACGTAGACAGAGTTGGAAGAGAGAAACTTCGGCACTGGGAATAGAGGAAACCTCTGCTTGCAAAAAGTAATAAGGGTATGAGCAAAGTACTCTGTTTAGCAAAAAAAAAAAAAGTCATCTGTGCAAATGAGGGAGAAGAGGGAGAAGAACTGGTTAGGTAGCAGCTCGTCAGAAATAAAACTTAGGAATTATTGCAGACTACAAATCATCCTGGAGTCAATAATACACAATTGTAAAATAATAGTAAACATCATGTTAGAACACAGAGAGAGACATAAAATATTATTTAACCTATGCCTCACCCCTCTCTGAAAAGGCCACAGTTGGTATACTGCGTCCCATTTTAGACATATTTGTTCAAGAAAGATATAAATTGACAAGACTGCATGGTTAGGTGCATCCTGATGCCACACTACTAATTCCTGACATAGCTGTTTGGCTTTAGTTTGACTGGACACAGAGCTGCACTGATATGCTTCTAGGGACTCAGTGCCCAAAACCAAAGAAAGCGTAGCTGATATATTACATGTGTGAATTGTCTTCTGCCCACAGTTATCTATAATGGACTACATGGAACAGAAAATCAACATAATGTTTTCCTCAATAGCCTTCTGCAGTTCTTGACTTGCAAGATATCTGACTGTGCAGCTCATCGAAATATTTGTCCTGCAAATGAGAACCTACCCTTGACAGCACATTGCCATTTGCTCTTCTCACAGAATCAGTGATTTTTCCTCTGTACCTTGCAATACTAACAGTTTATGAATAGCATCCAGATTTACAATAACCTCGCCAAAAGATTATTCATTAGAAGATCATCATAACAACAGATCCAATTCAAGTATTTCTAAACCTCTTTGCTTTGCTAGGGCTCAAGGTCAAGAAACAAACATTCAAGTGCACTAAAAGTCTGGGCAGAAGAGCACTGAGGGACTGAAGGTCAGCAAGTGCTTATCTCCTGTGAGACATAATCCAAAGAGCCACAAGTCTCTCTATTCAGACTCAATTCCATCTTTCTTGAATTCTTATAATCAAGCTCAAGCCTATCTTTTTTGCGTCCCCAGATACAGTATTCTTGCCCATTGGCAAATTTCAGACATTATCTCAGCTTTTCAGATGACATTTCCACAGATTATTATGCTGCAAAGCCTTCAACTTCTAGTATTCATGGTTTCTCATGTGAATATCGTCCAACAGTTAATCCCTTCTTACAACCTCTGAGGAATTGGAAATATCAATAGAATAGCCTGGAGCAGGTTCTGGAAAATTTCTCAAGTCTCTGAAAATATGGCTCACAAAAAACAAAAAAACAAACAAACCTCCCTGGCCCCATCAGCTGTTCATCCTGTTTGAATAATGATAAATATCTATTTCTACAAAGGGAAATGAAAAAAAAATCCAACCTCATTTATGGACCACAGGCTGATGAATATCACGTAAAGACTAATGACTGAAAATCTAAATAAATACTTTATTTACAACAGGGTTACAACTTTAGCTATGAATCCAGTCACATAAAGATTGACTTCCAGCTGCCTCCTGCAAACTAATACTTCTTGATGTATATCCAGCCTCCTTACAGGTTCTTTTATTGCCTTTTAAATACTGCTTTTTCTGTGTCTTTTTTCAAGTGTTTCGTAAGTTGTTGGGACTACAGATCACTGGAATGTAGATGATGTGAACCATCACAACCCTCCCAACCTGATAGTCTTCAAAGGCTTTCATGTCTGTGCTGCTATTAGTGGGAGTCACACAGTTATTTATGTCTTCAAAGTGTTTGGTGGGTATCCTAGTAGTTCTTAATAAAGTTCTTAATACAAGCTCTTCCTTGTCCTTTTTTGAGGCCCTCTGGCTGGCTGCCGCTATTCTGCTGTGGTTTTCAGTGTTGCAGAGACATTATAGAGTATTGATAACATTATCTCATGTTCCATTGCACTCTCCATGTCCTGGCAAGTTTGCCCTACACTGTATTTCCACCATAAGTGGATTTTTTGAGTAACTTTTATTCTAACCTCACAGCACAGATGTTTCAAAAGCACGTATTTTAACCATTCAGGTACACTTGGTAGTGCTTTTTTATAGTCATTTTCTAATGACTCTGAGATAAGACTATAACTCAAATTATACAGTTATTCCAGATGCATTTTCTGAGCGTACTAGTCATCTACTGGCAACAGCTTTGGCCTGCTAGCTTTAGATTAGTATTTTTCCTAACTTGCTGTTGAAAATTACACTTTCACTCTAATCACTCTGCAGGATAGTAGCGTTTTAGGGTTGTGGTCATGTTAATGATTTATTTTTTCTTTAAAACATTGGGGTTTTGAGCGCTTGACAATTTACTTGAAGGATTTCTCACCAGTTCTAGACAGCTGCCCTGAAAATGTCAAGGGTTGAAATGATGCTTTTTTTGTAGGCAGCTATATAAAAATCATAGAATCATAGAATAGTTTCGGTTGGAAGGGACCTCTAAAGGTCATCTGGTCCAACCCCCCTGCCATGGGCAGGGACATCTTCAACTAGATCAGGTTGCTCAGAGCCCCGTCCAGCCTGACCTGGAATGTTTCCAGGGATGGGGCATCCCCCACCTCTCTGGGCAACCTGGGCCAGTGCTTCACCACCCTCAGCGTAAAAAATCTCTTCCTTCTATCTAGTCTCAATCTACCCCCCTTTAGTTTAAAGCCATTCCCCCTTGTCCTGTCGCAACAGGCCCTGCTAAAAAGCTTCTCCCCATCTTTTTTATAAGCCCCCTTTAAGTACTGATAGGCTGCAATAAGGTCTCCCCAGAGCCTTCTCTTCTCCAGGCTGAACAACCCCAACTCTCTCAGACTTTCTTCATAGGAGAGGTGTTCCAGCCCCCTGATCATTTTTCTGACCCTCCTCTGGACCCACTCCAACAGGTCCGTGTCTTTCTTATGCTGAGGGCTCCAGAGCTGGACGCAGTACTGCAGGTGGGGTCTCACCAGAGCAGAGTAGAGGGGCAGAATCACCTCCCTCGACCTGCTGGCCACGCCTCTTTTGATGCAGCCCACGATACGATTGGCCTTCTGGGCTGCGAGCGCTTTATTAGTTAGAACAACATTAAAGACATTCTGTGTTCTTGTAGTTTTACAGACTGTGTGAGGAACTCTTTCTAGCTTCATCTTGCTTCTAGGTGTACCATTTCCTTGACTGTTGGTTCATGGGCTTCTTACCAAGATTCTGTATTTGTCCACTGTCTCTTGAATAGTTTATTATAGACGAACAACACTTGGCCTCACTTCTCCAGTATAATGTTGCTGTTTTCTGGTGTTCTTGGCATTAAATTGCACCTGGCTCCATAAACCAGTGGCAACTGAATTTAGTCATTGGTCTAACAGCATAGTTGCAAGCATAGAAATGGAGTCATTGGCATTCTTCTGGAAAACTTCATCCTCGGCGTCTCTTAGTCTTCTAAAGTTACGCTGAAGTTATCCTTCCCTTTACTAGAAATCTTTACAGCCTTCGTGATTGTTATGTATTTTTTCCTTCTTGAGATAGCACGACTTTAGAGGATAAAGTGATTCTCTTTCTCACACATTGTGCTTTATTGCCTAAAGATAGAGCATTTTTCTTTCTGCCTTTCTGCACATTGTTTTCCACATAATGTGCACCATGACAAATATGCCTGTATTTCAGGTCACCTGTTTCCCTTCTTGATTCTCATTGAAGCCTTGTATTTTGAATTTATTATCCATGTAATTATGTTGGTATTAATATTTATTTTGTATTAATTTATTGTCTTTACTGCGGCTTACATTTAATGTCATGTAGTCTGGAATGACATCTCTTGTATACAATCCTATCCCTAGTTAAGTATTTTTAATATATTTTTAACATATTCAAAGTTACGTGTGGATATTTTTTAGCTTCTTGGTTGGGGGTGTGAAGCCAGCGTTCCTCCATACTCTTATTAGGTGCGTGTTGTTAAAATGGTATGATCTTAGATCCACTTCCAATAAAGATGAGGGACCTTACCGCCACTTGGGAGCATTCCTTGCAGAGATACTAATTACCTGATAGCATACCAACAGGATATTAGATGACTAGGCCTGCAGGCTCCCCTGTGCTACATCCACACTGGGGGCCACATTTGAAAATTCACTGATTTGGACATGGAGCCTAGACTTGAGAGCAGCTTTGGAGAATCTCTTTAACTTCAGTATAGATGTATATAGATATAGATGCATCTATAGGCATGGATGTCTGAAATTAAACTCTTATTTAAATATCTTTCCCAGCATTTTAGGTATTTTTCCAGACAATGACATGTTGCTGACTTATCCTTTTCATATTTTCCTTCATTTTCCTGGTTTTATCCCTCATTGTCTTTGTACAGACACCAGTCCTGCTTCCCCATTGCTTTCATGCTTGTAGAAGTAGGATTTTATCTACGTGATCATTCCCTGTGATCTGAGACTTTCCATGATACCTCCTAGCTTTGTTTCCAGTGCTCATTTGTTTCCGTTTACTATATTTCCCTGTTTGCTGATGCTTTTGCTAGATGGAGCACTGTCACACTGCTTCATTTACTGTTTGCCAGCTAATAACATGAACATACTTAAATCCTTGTAAAACTAAAAATAAGCCTGACATATGTAGGTAGCTAAAGATGAGTGAGATTAATTGCATCTAACCTATCAACTCAACTGTAAGATACAACAAAAGCTATCAGGATCACTTTTGCACAGGTTCTTGAATATTTTTCTGGTTCTTATAGTATATTGCTCCCAGAGATTTGTTTTTCCTGTTCCTATTGTAAGTGGAAGCACTCAAATCTTATAAAATCCCTGTTTACCATAACCTTCTACATCAAAGCTTTTCGTAGCCTGGGCTGCATAAAAAGAAGCATGTCCAGCAGGTCATGGGAGGGAGATGATTCTCCCCTTCTACTCTGCTCTCATGAGACCCCAGCTGGAGTACTGTCTCCAGTTCTGGGGTACCCAGTGCAAGAAAGACATGGATCTGTTAGGTCCAGAGGAGGGCCACGAAAGTGGTCGGAGGGCTAGAACACCTCTCCTGTGAAGAAAAGCTGAGAGAGCTGGGGTTGTTTAGTCTGGAGAAGAGAAGAGTCCAGGGAGACCTTATTGCAGCCTTTCAATATAAAAAGGGACTTATAAGAAAGAAAGAGAAACACTTTTTACCAGGGCCTGTAGTGACAGGCCAAGGGGCAATGGTTTTAAACTGAAAGAGGGTAGATTTACATTGGATGTAAGGAAGAATTTTTTTACAATGAGGGTGGTGGGACACTGGAACAGGTGGATATTGTGGATGCTCCATCACTGGAAATGTTCAAAGTCAGATTGGACGGGTCTTTGAGCAGCCTGATCTAGCGAAATATATCCCTGCCCAAGGCAGGGGGCATGGACTAGATGATCTTTGAAGGTCCCTTCCAACCCAAACCATTCTATGATTCTGTGATTCTGTGATTCTCTGTCACTGTTTGAATGCTTGCCATTCCCTTTTACACCTCCATTCAATCCAAACAGTTCATCAGGAATACTTTTGTCATTGTTTTGGGTTTCTTTACTATAAAGTGTAGATTTGTTGAAAATGAAACTTTGTGTAATGTATAAGTTTAATTAATTAAGTTTTATTAGAAGACATTTCTGGGGTCCAGAATGAACTTCATAATAGGCCGGAGAGTTCTTGTCAAATGACTCATTTCACCAATCAAAACTTACCTGATTTCAGTTAGGAACTTGAATCGGGAGCTATTTGAAGTGGACATTCTACCACCAGGACCGTGGTTACTGTAAAGTGAGATTCTCATTTCCCCTGACTGCAGTTCTTCCACATTACATAAAAAAATGTTTATTGGAGCAGCAAATTGGACAAGTGCTTGACATACTCAGTGCAAGTTTCTTAACCATAGCTCTTTTAAATAAAGTGAGGAGAATATATAGAATCATAGAATCATAGAATCATTGAGGTTGGAAAAGACCTCTAAGATCATCGAGTCCAACCGTCGACCCAACTCCACCATGCCCACTAAACCATGTCCCTAAGTGCCTCAGCTACACGTCTTTTAAATACCTCCAGGGATGGGGACTCCACCACTTCCCTGGGCAGCCTGTTCCAATGTTTCACCACTCTTTCAGTAAAGACATTTTTCCTCACATCCAATCTA
>NW_008794594.1:12972-14918 GCF_000699145.1 Aptenodytes forsteri | reverse complement strand
GTCGTCTTCCCAATATCTTTCTTGGACTTAGAACTTTCTGAATTACATTTCTGTATTTCCAAAACAATTTCAGTAAGTTGTTTCCAGTTTACCACTACTTCTTTTTCCGGGTATTACACTGTCATTTCAAATTCAAAATAGAAGAAAGTTGGAGACTTTGCAAAAATTCAGGAACAGTTGGGACAACCGTAGAGGAAACAAGTATTATGCCTAGTAGCAGCACACTAAATCCCACTGATTTCTGCATCAAAGTTATAGACATTATAAATATTTCATACAACATTGGTTCTTCATGGATATATCAGTAGTTTATTCTTCTGTACCCTAGTCTTAAGGAAATAGAGTAACACTTCACTGTTTTCAGTTTTGGCTGCCACAGATCAAGAGGGCTGAAGCTGAGCTAGAGATTATCCAGAGGAGGGTAAAAATAATAATCAGAAATCTGGTGTAGCTGTTAGTCTTATTCTTGTTCTGTTTTACATTTAACCATGTAGAAAAAGTAGAAGCAATAACTAAAAGATTTCCAAACACCTAAATATTAATGTAACACTTCACTGTTTTCAGTTTTGGCTGCCACAGATCAAGAGGGCTGAAGCTGAGCTAGAGATTATCCAGAGGAGGGTAAAAATAATAATCAGAAATCTGGTGTAGCTGTTAGTCTTATTCTTGTTCTGTTTTACATTTAACCATGTAGAAAAAGTAGAAGCA
Organism: Aptenodytes forsteri; assembly: GCF_000699145.1. Classification (NCBI taxonomy): domain Eukaryota; kingdom Metazoa; phylum Chordata; class Aves; order Sphenisciformes; family Spheniscidae; genus Aptenodytes; species Aptenodytes forsteri. The sequence continues at coordinate 14,210 of NW_008794594.1, read as the reverse complement.
ATAACTAAAAGATTTCCAAACACCTAAATATTAATTGTAGACATTACTTAAATTCTTATGCAAATCTTGCACAGTATTTGTGACAGGGCTACAAAACACACTGTGTCACAGTCTTTCTCTTTTCTCATCTTCCCAATCAAAATAAAAATACAAGTCGTCTTCATCTTTTTATATGCCAAAGAGGCAACATCTTGTATTATTTAAGCTTGACCTCTCTTTTTATAGAATAGTAGTATTAGTGGGCATTAGAAAAAGTTCTTGCCAGAACTGCCTTGACTACAATTTTTTTATCTAAAATATGAGGCTATAAAAGTAGGAAATACAGAGACCTTCTTGAGGGCCCATATAATAACACACTGGGAGGAAACATAAAGGCAAAGGATGCATAGCACTATTAAGAAATGCATTAAAATGACATTTTTCTTTATACATACTTGATGTTAATGCTTAATATTTAATGCCAGAAGAAAACCCTCTTATTACTATGTTTGGTAAGAGCCTACAAGTTTAGATGGGTATTAGAAGATAATAGGAATTTAACAGTGTGACAGGGTTCCTTAAATCTAACACAATCTCAGAAAGGGGTACCTTATGTAGTCTTGGCAGCTTCATACTTAGGTCAATTTTATTTAAACATATATAGGCCAAAATGCATAATACAAATCTTTAAAAATGTGTACTTTTCGTATGTCTCATGATATATATTTTGTAACATTATACCACAGTGTTTTAAAGAGGCTATAATCACAACAAAGGCAACTTAAAGTTAAATATATAATCTAATCAGGATGTATAATAGAAATATTTCCTGTGAAAGACTTGAGGAAGAGGAGGAAAAGGCAAGGACATGAAATATTACGTGATGTCCAACACTCAAGCACAAGAACTGAAAAAAGAGCAATTGCTTGAATTGTTCCATTTTGCAATTGTTCCATTTTGGACCTCAGAAGTGCCTAGAGCAGTTACCATCAGTGATTCTGGTAAGGAAAATGTAGTGTAGCACCAGCAGTCTCCAACACGTGTCAAATTTAACATCAATTGCAAAAGGCAGCCAATTTCATAGGCTAGCTGAGTGTCCTGATTTGGGCTGGGATAGAGTTAATTTCCTTCCTAGCAGCTGGTACAGTGCTGTGTTTTGGATTTAGGACCAGAACAATGTCAATAACACACCGATGTTTTAGGTGTTGCTAGGTAATGCTTACACTAGTCAAGGACTTCTCAGCTTCCCATGCTCTACC
>NW_008794594.1:10603-12613 GCF_000699145.1 Aptenodytes forsteri | reverse complement strand
ACCGGAGCAGGGCGGGGGAGTGAGCGAGCGGCTGCGTGGTACTCGGTTGCCAACTGAGGTTAAACCACGACACTGAGATGCTGGAACATCTAAGTCATACCATTATCATTAATGGATTAAGATGACTTAAAATCTGGTTGCAGTTTCATTTTTTTACTCTGTTCTATTTTTTATAGTAAGCAATTTTTAAATGTTTAAAAATTTTGTCTGTTCGTAAAGTTGGATCTTACTGATCCGGCATGTATTAGGCTTTTCATTTCTTTAAGTGTGGCACTCCCTGAAGCTAAGTTACCACAGCACTCTTGTACAGTTCCATATTTGATACAATGTTCAGGAGATAAAGAAGGTTCACCCACTTCTCTGCACAGAAACATCTAGGTTTGGTCATGGTCATTACCAGTTTGGAAAAGACATCTTCCTGTGAGTAACATTAGTCACAGGCTCCTTAGCAGGCAGAAACATATGAAACCTTATAACAATCTAGCATTTATATGTTGTCTGAAGAAAAGACACATTTGTATGGAAAAGGAGGAAAAGTTATTATTAATTAGTTCTTTCATTTCCCCTACGGGGAAAATCTTTACTGAGGCCTGAGTTTTCTTCGATTTTTTCTATTTCATCCCTTCCTCCGCTCAAAAAATATTTGAACAAGATCGTTAGGCTTCAGGATGGTTTTTTTCAGCATTACTGACTGGATAATAATGGAAAAAGGTTTCAGGCTGTGTTATGAATAGAATGAATCACAGAATCCTAGTATTTCAAGATGGAAAAGACTTCTTAATTCATGTGCTCCATCCTTTTGATCAAGAGACAAGCAAGGTCTTGTAAAGCAAGGTCAGATTCTTGGATATTATATTGAACTGTTTAAACTCTAGTACCCTCAAAAATTTTTCTCATGATTGAAATTAAAGAACCAAAGATCTTTTTTTTAACATTATCTCCTAAAGGCTTTATTTAGTCAAAAGTAAATGGGAGTCTTACTATCAAAGATGACATTTATGCTATGTCAATAAGAACCAAAATACTTCTGCTACTAAGAGAAATGAGATATTTATTTATCTACACGCTGCTTTTGCTATGTAAGTGTTAAAATACAAGACAATGCAAGAGTTTATGAGTAAAACATTAAAACAAAGCACATCTTTCTTTTTAATTTTGCTTGGAAGAACAGAAGGGAAAGGTCTCAAACCCTTGTGCTTTCAGTTATGTTAAGCAGATGTGTTCACTCATGATCTCCCGCTTCAAAGATTTTTCCTACAATATTTATTTATATAAATTGCTGAAAGTTTTCTAGCTGCCTTGTACTTAGAGCTACTGCAAAATACATTTTTAAATATCATAGGAAAGATGAGTGAATCATTTTCATTTTTTCTACTTCCAAACTATGTCATAATGACTTTAACAGCGTAAGAATCTCTGGATTACCTTTGGCAGGGGAACGGGATGGAGGAGGGAAGATGCCGAGGTTTTTTCTCTGTATTAACATGAGTGGAATCATCTGGAGTTCATCAAGTATAGGTCTGTTTCTAGTATCAGTATTTTGAAACATACGTTAGATACGGTATGAGGCTACTCATAGCCCACTCACGCAGTGGGCCCGTGTGAACCTCATGAGGTTTCAGAAGGCCAAGTGCAAGGTCCTGCACCTGGATCAGGGCAACCCCCAGTATCAATCCAGGCTGGGGGATGAAGGGATTGAGAGCAGCCCTGCCGAGAAGGACTTGGGGGTACTGGTGGGTGAAAAGCTGGACATGAGCCAGCAATGTGCGCTCGCAGCCCAGAAGGCCAATCGTATCCTGGGCTGCATCAAAAGAAGCGTGGCCAGCAGGTCGAGGGAGGTGATTCTGCCCCTCTACTCTGCTCTGGTGAGACCCCACCTGCAGTACTGCGTCCAGCTCTGGAGACCTCAGCATAAGAAAGACACAGACCTGTTGGAGCGGGTCCAGAGGAGGGTCAGAAAAATGATCAGGGGGCTGGAACACCTCTGCTATGAAGAAAGGCTGAGAGAGG
>NW_008794594.1:0-10227 GCF_000699145.1 Aptenodytes forsteri | reverse complement strand
ATTCTACTCAATTGGAGCATTTTTTTTTTTCTCAGCTCAAACTCATTAACTGAATAAAATAAACTGCTAAGACATTCACAATTTTTTCCCTATAGCTGCCATGTCCATATGACTTGTCCATCCACAGATTCTTTCTTATGGCATCTGTCAGTATCAGCACGCAACAGCATTTCAGATTTCATGAGACACTACTCGACAAAGGAATGGGACAATATCATTCGTTCAAAATTGGCAAAATATATTTGCCTCATAAAGCCACTCTGTTGTTCATATACATCAGCCCATCCAAAAGAAATGCTGGTATAAAACATTTTCAGCCAAACTGTAGCCCGTTGTGTACAAAATAAAAATAAACTTATGGTGGGACATAGCTAGTACCATAGTACTGGGAATCAGGATAATTAAATATTTCTCTAATCAGTTTGTCCTGTTAAAATCGTTGTGTTGGAAAAATATCACAACTGAATGGAGGATTTTCAAGGCTTTCTTGAAATCCTACAGATTTCACAGTACTGGAAGACAGCAGATACTTTCCAGTGGTAGCCAAGGCCTCTCCACACTACTTACACGGTAACATGGATCTGTGAAGCTGTGCTGCTGTCTGCATTGCACACATCTGGCCTGAATTTTGATTTAGGGAAAACATTAAAAACAAAGCAGAATCCTTACTCTCCACCACCCCATGAGGCTCAGAAGCCTTTTTTCCCACCCTTTCCCATCTGTCAATATCCAATTTTCCCGTCAGTTTCTTTCAGCACAATGGCCAGGTGATATATTGAGGAAGTGTTTTACCACGTTCTCCAATTAAAAACATGAAGAGTCTGCCTCAGAAAACTTTTCTTTGTACATGTAGGTCCTGAAGAACTTCCATTAGCTGACTATAAACTGTGTAAATTTTCCTGCCTTGAACACTAAGAAAGGAAGAAATCTTTGGCTGCCCATCATCAATGTCATTTTCAAGGGCTGGGACTCACAGAATAGCTGAGGTGGGAGGGCACCTTTGGAGATCATCTAGTCTCTGCAACCTCTCTGCTCAGAGCAGGATCAGCTAAAGCATATTGCTTGGGCCCATGTCCAGTTTGGTCTTGAATTTCTCCAAGATGGAGACTCCACAACCTCTCTGGACAACCTTTTCCAGTGTTAAACCACTCTCACAATTAAAAAAAAAAGAAATATTCTTACATTTAAACAGAATTTCCTGTATTTCCATTTGTGCCTATTGCCTCTTCCTTTCACTGTGCAACACTGAAAAGAGTCTGGCTCCACCTTCTTTACATCATCCCATCAGGTATTTATACACATTGATAAGACCACCCAGTGACCCTTCTCTTCTCCAGGATGAACAAAACCAGCTCACTCAACCTCTCCTCGAGTGTCCGATGCTCCAATCCCTAATAATTTTTGTTCATCTTTGCTGGACTTGCTCCAGTATGTCCATGTCTCTCTTTACTGGGGAGCACAGTACTGGACTCTGGAGTCCAGATGTGTCTCACCAGTGCTGAGCAGAGAGGAAGGATCACCTTTCTCAACCTGCTGGCAATGACCTTCCTGATGCAGCTCTTACTGAGGTACCTTTCTGCAAATCTGCTTTCCAGATGGTTAGTCATGCAGTCACACTTGAAACAGTCAGGATCTCCTGTGGCAGTATCATTGGTGCCTATGTGGAAGAGCAGCAGGAGATAATAATCCAAGGGCCATTCAAGCCTAGGCAGCCTCTCTACAATGTTCCAGATCTGAACTCCCAGCAACCAGCAAACCTTCCTAGACAAGCAGGTCTGGTCATCAGATGGGGCCTCCATCCCTTAAAGCAGTGAGTTGCCCACTGTTATCACTTGCTGTTTCCTCCTGGTGCTCCTGCATGACACAGGCTCATCAGATTTGGTTGCTTTGTTGGAGCGAACTCCTAGTCCCTCACCTGAAGCTAGGGCATTGAACATATTCTGTAGTCGCAGATCTGCAAGTGGAGCAGGATCTCTGAGAAGATCTGATCAATCCCTTTCTCATCATCTCTGATGCTGTGCAGTCTGCTGACCTCCTCCCATGGTTCTTTTACCTGGGGACACAGCTCCTCCACCAGTGCACAGCTCCTGCAGGCAAGGAGACCATCTCCCGCTGCCTCAGGGAGACTGGAGCTTGTGATTTCTGCCCTTACATCTCGCTTGCGGTAAAGAGAGTGTATAACATGTCAACTTCAAGACAGATATGTCCTTCAGAATACAAATCTGCTGATGGAGCTGCACATCAGTTAATGGTAACAGGATCTCCATGGTGTAGCAATTTCAATTCATGTGTTCACTCACAAGACCAAAATGGTTATTAAACTCAGCTTACCTAACAAGCAACACTGTCTGAACACATCACCCCGTCACAAGCAGGCATCCCATGATCTAGTAAAAATTGCCAATCACATTTTTTTATTTTCCATTTTTTAAACCAGCTGCCTTGACTGCCTGCAGCCTTCCTCACAGATGTAGCTGTCGCCTTCTCTGACCTCTGCTCTGTGGTCTTTCTCTGTTCATAGAGTCTAGGCACTATGAATGTGAGCATCTTCTTAGATATTGTTTCATATAACTTTACTGTATACATATTCTCTTTATTTTTATGTCTCATTGATCCCTGATCACATTTCTAACCTTAGATGAAATCACATGTCTCATCATCTTAATTTCTATTTCCCCAGGCTGTCAGTTAAATAGGGTTGGGGTGAGACTTTCTTCTGTGTTTCTAATTCTGTGAAGTATTTTAAAATATGGTTTGTGAGAAGGAAAAAACAGTATGTGAAATACATCTGTTCTCTATCCTTTGCACTGAGACTTGTAGTTTGAATGTAATCTTATATTTTCCTGATTATAAAATCCCATGATTTTATTAGTCATTGTAGTGCTACTAACCTCAAGCACTCAAACACTGTGAGTAAAACCCAAAAGTCCTACGGTGAAGCTTAAAACCATGAAATCTAAAAATATATACATGAGGACATTTCATTTCCTGGGTTAAAGCCTTTAGGGCATATTGAGGTCAAATTTTCAAACTTTTTTGTGCAAACAGGAAGACTATAAATAAATCTCTTTTAACAAAAGTTTATCTATCTTCTTCCTTTCAGGAGCATGGACAATGAGAATCATACTAGTCACAGTATCATAATAAAAGCTGGCAATATTGCCATTTTCTTGCTGGTAGAGTGAACAGTTTGCTATTTTTGCTGCAGGCTGATTTTTTTTGCCAAGCCAGGATTTGCAGATAACATTGAACCAGACTTTATTTATTTCAAGTGTGATGGACATTAGGTCATATTCCAAAGGTGGGGAATAAACCCACAGACAAAAATTGCTTCAGACAGAGGAGAAATGAAGAGAAATACCCTCTGTGGTGGTAGAGATTTTTATCTATGGAGATGAGGCTCAACAGTACGGCCACTCAATGGCACAAAAGCTGAGACTGATAAGGCTTCTGGAGAAGTTAGAGGGGGAAAAAAAGGACAGGGAGGGGAAAAGCTAACATGAAGTAGTGGAGTGTCATTTTAGAAAGTATTACTAGTAGAAAATTGGGTCTCCATTTCATTTTCCACCATCTCAAGCTCTAGCCATCATCATTTGTTAATATAATTAGATAGTCAAGTTACATACTCAGATATTTTTGGCAGTTTTGCTGTCTCAAATACAGCTTTCACAAGCTACATGGTCTCCCTGCACTTGAATGACAACTAACCAATCAAGGATGGAACCAAAGCCAACAGAATGGAAATGATTATGAATAGTTTTGGGATGTATACACACACATAATGATAGCTATGTGGCTTCTGTAAGGCCAGTCTCTCTTGAGTTACAGCAAGATCATTAATGTTATAAAGGGGGAATAGAGTTATAGGTACACTTCAGCTATTGTTATTCTGAACATGCAATGATTGTTACACTCTATCCATACCTAACCAGAGAAAGTGGGTAACAAAAAATGTAGGGTCTTCAGCATAAAGGCTCAAACATTTGATGAAGATTCAGATCTGCAGAAAGCAGCCGGAAGATATGCCATTCTTCTGGATACCTTGGGACTAATCTGAGCAAACACATATCTTAATTGCAAGACATAAAATACTTTTGGACATCTTCATTCCTCTCAAATGCTACTTTGATTGAATCTATTTCTTAGGCGGTATCCTGCCCATGCTGCTTCTCTTAAATAACATTCAGCTCAGAGAACCACCAGGTATAAAGGAGAAAAGTAGTCTATTTGAGCTAGAGCCACAAAATTATTTACGAGCTGCAATCATGAAGCATCGTAGATGTAATTTTTTTGCCCAAGCCACATTCACAACCCTGTATTAGGTGACCAGACTCTCAAAGTGATGCCAGGGAAGTATTAGATATCTCAAAATGAGATTCAAAACAGTGAAATCTCTAGGGAGGGAACCATTTAGAACTGAGCAAAAAGGAATACCTAAGAACATGTCCTAAATCTTGCCTCTTTTTTAAACCTGCAGAAAAGTACCCCCTAAGTTAGGGGTCATTTCCTGAACATAGGTATCTACCATCTCTCTTTCAAAAAGATGAGCAGAATTATTCTTTTCTTTTTATGTCCAACAGGAGCAAATTACCCCAGCATTACTCCTCCCTCCACCTCACACTGTAACCCCCAGTACAAATCCAATTAGTCTCCTCAACCAGGATATGGAAGAGACAGGCTCAAATTCTCTCCTCTGTCTGAGGACATTTCAAACCACATCCTCCAACTTCTCTGGAGAGTATCTTCAGCACAAGGCAGTTATGAACCAGTTACATTCTCCATTCCTCTGGTTGAAAATGCTCTATTGCACAAGAATAAACAAACCAACCAAGATGCATTGGAACAGCAAAAGCAAAAAATAAGAGTGATTCTTCATCCTGGTGTTCAGGACCATCACAGGAAGGGAATACTGTCAGGTTCCAGTTTCAGACCCAGTGTCAAAGCCTGCTTCTGCATTTTATCCAGTGCCTGCTTCAGATAAAATGTATTTGCCATTATGAATTCACATTACATTTGCCATATAAACAAAGGATCCATTCAGTCTTCATTCTTTACTCATTTTCCGTATAAGGAAACAGGCACAAGTATAGCAACATGTCACTTCCTTGCAGAAACAGCATGGAAAAAACCATAGAATTCATCTACATCTAACTCACTCACTCACTCTTGCTATCAGTGAGCCAATATTTGAAAACAGGCAACAAAAATATCCATTAACAACTGACAGAATATAGCTCAGTTCCTACAATGAAGAACCCACTCTGGCCACACACGGTTTTAAGAGATTGCTCCCTTCTTTTTTAACCACCTCACTGTAATACAAACCAAGCTACCATACAACATAAAATTGGGCTTAAATACAGTGGTTAAGAATAAGGAATTTGCAAAACACTAAAATTCAAGCACACTTTTTACCAAAGTAAATAGTTTTATCTTTTTTCTTTTAATGTACTCAAAGATATTTTCGTAAATGTAACCTAGCATCTTAAAAATCTAGGGATATATTGTGTTTTATTTCTAATTCATATTTGGACTATAAAAAAAATAAATCTAAGAACAAAAAACTTATTAGATTTTTTTCAGACTAAATAAAATCTTGAATTAGCTGATTAAAGCTGGAAACAGACATTCTGACCTCAGCATAATTAAAACACCCTGCAAGTTATATAGTGAAAGACTGCTAGCTCTAGGTAGTGCTTGTTAAACGTGTTCTGTTCTTTCCATAAAAACATAACTTAATTTTCTGTATATGGTTTCAATTTGTTCAACTGTCTGTATAAATTACCAGTATTACATTTCATTTTTACTGGGGAAAATATAGTTGAATTTCACGTCAAGAAAAGTTGACTTTTTTTATTCTTTTCAATTCTTTACCCCACCCTGCTCTGTGGAGCTGCAGTTTTTCCTTTTGTATTTCCAAGTCAATGCCATCCAAATACAGGCTTCTCTTTGTTGCCATTTTTATGTGTAGCAGTGTCTCCTAGGAGCAGTCGTAATCCTCGTTAGCCCTTGCACAACCCCTAATCAAAAGGAGCAAATTATTTAGGCTTATACTTCTTGGCTCTCGCTCTCTTCCTCATAAAATGTCAGAATATCTCGAAGATCAGGAGATGAGCAGGTCTTTGCTCATTAGTCTGCCCTTAGTTGCTCACATCCTAATCTCATCCTTCAGCAGGATGCTGAGAATTCTGGCCCTAAACCCCCAAAATTCTTGAGGAAACCCATTGATATGAATGAGACTCCTGAGGTGCTAAAAGTTAAATATAAGCTTAAGTGCTTTGCTGGACAATGGCTGGAACATTCAGCACTATGAATACACAAACACCCAGACTAAGATCTGGGTAATTTCCTATACTTTGTATACCTAGAGAAAATGGCCTAATTCCTTCATGTAACAACACAAGGATCAGCAGAAGGGTCTTCTGTCTGAACCAGGAAGTTTAGGAGGAAATGCATGAAGAAAGAAATATGATCAGCATTTTTCGAAAGCTAGTAACTTAAAATTTTTTTTTAAAAAAAGCATGTTGCTATATTATGTCTAGTTAGTAATAAGTCCAAATCAGAAACTTCTCATAATTTTAGGGCATGTTGGTTTAAACTGTATAGGAAAATTAGTGCTAACTCCAAAAGTTTGGATAGAAATACTCATGCAGTGAGAGGTTTAGTTTGGAAATATTCCCATGTTCACTCTTTCATTAAATAAATAAACACCTTTGGTTTAAAAATTTTGCCTTAGTCAGTCCTCCAACTGTTCATTTTCACAGAATTGGATGTGATGTGTCAGCCTGTGGTCACAGGCTACATAAAAGAAAAGGTGCTGAAGATACAAATGCAAAGCCCTTAGACCACTAACCACCAGTTAGAAAAATAGTCGTTCGGTCTGGGTTGAAGGATTGTCACTAGCGTGAAACCAGAATTTTTTATTTCAGTTCTCACTGATATCAACTACCTGTATCTTTGACTCAGTTCACTGCTTTGTAAGAGAGGTATAGTGGTCCTGATACCTATCTCTATCCAGCATGGGATTTCAGGGCAAAATCGCTATAAAAAGGGGACAGGCGGGAAAAGGACCGAGGCTTCCTGTAAACAAACTTAATTACCTGAGAAATATGGCAAGAAATACTTGGCACATAAGGGAACAGCATCTAGAGACCTGATCCTGCCAACACGGAGGACCTGCTTTTCCACTTCCTTATGCTTTATAATGTCATGCTTACGTGAAGAAATTAGAAATTGCTTTACTCATGCTGGTAGCATTTTGCACTCACTTTTCACAGAGGTAAATGATGGCTTATGAATGAATGGAGAATGAGGTGTGCATTGTTGGGCTTGTGCTTCTGTCCTGAAAAATAGAAAGTGTTCAAAAATTTCCCCATCTCACCAAGAGTACAGGGCAATGACTAAATATCTGTGTTCTTAATCCCTTTTGCGTAGGTAGGTAGATACATGTATGAGTGTGTGTGTATGTATATTTATGGAGAGAGAGAGAGAAAAGACAGATAGTTTCTGACCAAGGACTTCATCATCTGTCAAGTAGAAAAACATTCATTGACCTCAGTGGTGAAGTACCAGGAACAAAGTTTCCGACAATCACATTTAGAATGTATGTTTTTTAATAAATGGAAAATTATTTTACACACACGTCTCTGCTTTTGTAATACTGTAGTTCTTGCTGGTTTTTTTGTTTGACTATTATGCCCACCAACTTCTTTTGATGTTGTAGGTACTCAGAAAGGTTGTAAAGCTCAGTGACATTTTCCAAGATGTTTCAGTGTCCTGCTCCTAAAAAATCATTAACATATCAGGGGAAAATGAAAAAGCTTTTCCTGTGATTGACTTTCCCTTTAATAAACACGCAACACCCATGACAGGCAGAAGAATGGTCTTTTCTAGACGATTTAAAGAAGGTAAATCTGTGTTTACAGCGATCATTCATAGTACATTTTGCTAGGAAGGTACAGAAATATCTGCAGAAATCTTCTGAAACAACTGAGAAATTCCAGGCTGTTTTCTGCCTTGTACTTTGTGTAGTCACTGTACTGAGCAGGCTGAAATGCTACTTCTTTTATTTGATACTGATTCAAAGCCACGTTACACCATGTATGACCTCTTAAGTGTTGAAATGCCCCTTCATAAGGTTTCTACAAGTTGAGTCTCCAAACTGTACCTCTCTCAGCTAACCATTCTGCTAGGTATTTTGCAAATAATTACCTGATCTGCAGATCCTTGCAGGGGAAAGGACTGAGACAGTCACATCTGTGGGTATTACAGTGAATTATAGAGGAAAAAAGAGATGTTTGAGTCAGATTGAAAATTAATGTTACCTGGCCTATTTAAATCTTTGAAAATTCTCCCCTCTCGTGGAATTTTTTTCAATACAAAAAGGGACCTGGGACCTCCCCGGTTAGCCAGGACTGCTGATAAATGATTGCTTTGTGAGCACTTCCGACAGCTCCCTCCGTAGCCTTGGGTGGATCCCTTCTGGCCCCATAGACTTGTGTGTGTCAGTGGTTTAGGGCTTGGTGAGCACTTCCGACAGCTCCCTCCGTAGCCTTGGGTGGATCCCTTCTGGCCCCATAGACTTGTGTGTGTCTAAGTGGTTTAGCAGGTCACTAACCATTTCCCCTGGGATTATGGGGGCTGCATTCTGCTCCCCATCCCTGTCTTCCAGCTATAAGTTGACCATATCTCAGTTGACCAGCTCCCTTAAGGTCAGTAATAGTCATGAAGTTTTATGGAGGTGAGAAGGGGTCTGCATGGGTTGCACCTGCGGTCACAGAGAAATGAGAGTGGTCACTCTCTCACACACTTTGATAATTCTCATTTTGCCTGTTTTGTTCAAATCCAGAATAGAGGTACCTTGACAAAATATTGGTTCTGCATTAACCAGCTTCTGTCTCTGGACAGTAATTCAGAAAGTAGAGTGCATTATTACAACACAGGAAAACATTACAAACTAATGGAGATTTTTACCCATCAATTAATAGAATAGAATAGAATAGAATAGAATAGAATAGAATAGAATAGAATAGAATAGAATAGGATTGGATTGAATTGAATTGAATTGAATTGAATTGAATATCCCAATGTATTAGACTATGCTATAAGTAATTTTAACTATAAAAACATGAAGTTAAGTATGAACAAAGGAGAATACATCAGATGCCAAGTGGCAGAGACATCCCTGACATCAGACAAAGATAAACGGAAAACAGCACTCGAATAGGAAACAGCCCTTGTCACACAGCCAACCTGAGCTTAGGATGTGATGCAACACAATATTAAGGCAATATTGTTTCGTTACAAGTATGTTATGAATTTCTAGTTGCTTTGCTTTGCAGATCTCTAGAGGAGACATTGATTGGAGCTTGGCTACCACTTCTCCCCTGCCTCAGCTCTTGCTGACTGTGCTCTAGTTTGACCTTTGAGTGACAATCTGGCTAAGGAACAAGAGTGAGAAGGTTGAGAAGACAACCATGTCAGCAGAGCACTTTAAGGAGGCAGCCCCATCTGTTGTACACATATTGTTAGAATTAAAAGTCTGGGTGTGCAGGAGAGGGACTTAAAAATGTTATCTTCATATTGTCTGTATTTACTGTTTCTTGTACATCTCATGAGTCATGTTTGCGCAGATAAGGTTTAAGAAAAGCCAGCTTTTCTCACTGCATGTGTGAAGTAGCAAAGTATCCCTTAGCAAAGCACTAAGGGTCTCCATCAGTGCTCTTGTGAAAATAAATGACATATGTCACCATGGAGTGAACTCACCCACATTTTAGTTTGGCATAATATGGTTTATAGGACAGAAAAGCGTAAGTACTATTGTACAAGGTAATTTCTAGCCAGCTGTGTTCAAGAAAGAGGAAGTCAGACTGAAATAAGTAGAGGGAAAGCCTAGGAAGATAATAAGGAACCTAAATTATGAGAGGAGCTCAGGATATCTTGGCTCATTTAACTTGAGAGACTTAAACAGATAATATTCTGTAAACATTACATGGAGTAAATACAGAGAAAAAATAGAATTATCTGATATGTTATATTAGAATGCAATACTTATATAGGATCAGATGGATATAAATAAATTCAGAAATTAGAAACTGGTTTCTGGACATGAAAATATTAAATCTGAAGTAATCATCCAAATACGTAACAGCAAGAAAACTATTTTCTTTTTAGTGAATGTGAGTAGTTAATAGAAAAGACTGTAAAAAAAGGTAAGAGTACATATGT
>NW_008794593.1:0-743 GCF_000699145.1 Aptenodytes forsteri | reverse complement strand
ATGGGTGGATGGACAGATGGATGGATGGACGGTTGGATGGATGGACGGATGGATGGATGGACACGACGGCTCAGCTTCCCCGGGGGGGGAGGGGGAGAGCCACGGGAGCTTGGGTACCATGGTGTGGAGGGATGGATGGATGATGGATGGATGGGTGGACGGACGGACACCAGCTGGGTGGATTGACGGGGAGACGCTGATGGAGGGAGGGATGGAGAAATGGATGGGTGGAGAGACATCGGCCGGGGTGGGGAGACGTTGGCTGGCTGGCTGGACACATGGATGGATGGATGGATGGATGGATGGACGGAGGGACAGACGGAGGGACGGACGGAGGGGCAGCTGTCTGCCGGCAGGACAGGTGGACGGACGGATGGACGGAGAGGAGAGGAAAGGGAGGTTCCCCCCTCATCCTTGGGGGCAACACGTGGGAGCAGCACCCACGGGAGATGGAGGGAGAGACACAGGGACAGAGGGGTGGAGGGGTAGAGGGGCGGGTGGAGATGGAGACTCATGGATGGAGATGGATGGAGGTGGACGGAGATGGATGGAGGTGGATGGAGGTGGATGGAGATGGATGGAGATGGATGGAGGTGGATGGAGGTGGATGGAGATGGATGGAGGTGGATGGAGATGGATGGAGGTGGATGGAGATGGATGGAGGTGGATGGAGATGGATGGAGGTGGATGGAGATGGATGGAGGTGGATGGAGGTGGATGGAGATGGGTGGAGGTGGATGGAG
>NW_008794592.1:337-578 GCF_000699145.1 Aptenodytes forsteri | reverse complement strand
CCGAGCGGGGGTCCGGGGCGGGGGGCTGCCCAGGAGAGCCGGGCGGTGTTCGGCCCCGGGGGGCGGCTGTGCCGGGCCGGGCGATGCCGCGTTGCGCTGTGCCACGTGGTGCGATGCCACGCCGCGCTGCACCACGCTACACCGAGCCATGCCGAGCCATGCCGTGCCGTGCTGTGCCATACCATGCCGTGCCGTGCAGTGCTGTGCCATGCCACACTGTGACATGCCACGCTGTGACATG
>NW_008794592.1:0-223 GCF_000699145.1 Aptenodytes forsteri | reverse complement strand
ATGCCATGCTGTGCCGTACCATGCCGTGCCGTACCATGCCGTGCTGTGCCATGCCACCCGGAGCCCCAGCCCGGCAGCGCAGCAGCCCCCGGGGGAGTCTGTATCCATGGCACGGCTAATCCTCCGGCCGGGCAGGGTGCCAGCCCATCGCCGGTGCCCGCCTGCCGCCCGGCCCGGCTGCCAGAGGAGACGCGGCCCCAGCTGCCCCCTGCCCCGGCTGCCC
>NW_008794591.1:0-439 GCF_000699145.1 Aptenodytes forsteri | reverse complement strand
CCCTTCAGGCAGATGTCTGAGCGCCTAAAGTCCAAAACGAAGAGTAGGGCCTGTGAATGTAAAGCTTCTCCCAGTTGTCTGAAGAAGCCTCATCTGCTGCGTCTTCCTAATATGTTTTTTTCCATAGCAGACACCGACTACAATCGTCACCCATGTTGGTCTGTCCATTAATTCTTCTCATCTGGCTCATCATCTGTCATTAGGCAGAGCTCCATGCAGTTCCGCTGCTTGTTCACATACAGGGCAACTCCTTCTCCTCACTGCCCTGCCCTGTCCTTCCTAAAGAGGCTGCTTCTATCCATGGCCACACTCCAGTGGTCTCAGCTATCTGATGGCGCCTCTGTTATCCCCATGAGATTGCAGCTCAAGAACTCCCCATAGACTCCTGACTCTTTCTGTCTGCTCCCCATGCAATGTGCATTACTGTACAGGCACATCG
>NW_008794590.1:0-448 GCF_000699145.1 Aptenodytes forsteri | reverse complement strand
ATGTACCCCCTGCCCACGCGTGTCCCCCCCCACGTGTGTCCCCGTACATGTACACCCTGCCCATGTGTCTCCCCTGCCCACGCGTGTCCCCTGCCCACGCATGTCCCCCGCCCACGCGTGTCCCCGTACATGTACACCCTGCCCATGTGTCTCCCCTGCCCACGCGTGTCCCCTGCCCACGCATGTCCCCCGCCCACGCGTGTCCCCGTACATGTACACCCTGCCCATGTGTCTCCCCTGCCCACGCGTGTCCCCTGCCCACGCATGTCCCCCGCCCACGCGTGTCCCCATACATGTACCCCCTGCCCATGTGTGTCCCCGTTCATGTACCCCCTGCCCATGTGCCCCCGCCCACGCATGTCCTCCCACGCATGTCCCCGTACATACGTGTCCCTGTACATGTACCCACTGCCCACGCATGTCCCCGTACATGTACACCCTGCTCACG
>NW_008794589.1:0-209 GCF_000699145.1 Aptenodytes forsteri | reverse complement strand
CGTCCTGCCTGCAATGGGGGAATGGGCAGGGCCTCGCACATCATCCTGCCCGCACCCTGCCTGCAGCGGGGGAAGTGGGCAGCACATCAGCACCTCGTCCTGCCCGCAGCCCCTCTACCTTGCACCTCGTCCTGCCTGTACCCTGCCTGCAAGGTGGGATGGGCAGGACCTCGCACCTCCTCCTGCCCGCGCCCTGCCTGCAGCGGGGG
>NW_008794588.1:0-433 GCF_000699145.1 Aptenodytes forsteri | reverse complement strand
CAGCTACTAGGAAAAACATTAACTCTATCTCAGCCGACACCAGGATAGTATCCACCCCTTATTCTATACCATCTACGTCATGCCCACGTCCCCCACTTTCCAATATTTTTACATTAATCACCACCCCTTTTCCTGTTTTTTGATATATATACACACAGATATCATTCCATTAGTCTATGGGCTGTCCCTCTAAAATGTTCGTTGAGTTCATTTAGTCCATGACTTTGGGCTCCATCTGTCATAATAATCTTTCAGGGCAGGAAAGATGGAGATGGTATGTGGTGTTGAATTGTTTCATATCAGAATACAGACATCATATGGCCTCTAGCTGAGAACTTATTTAAGAGACAAAGGGCAATCAGTAATGTAACCAATATTCTTAATTATAATTATAATAATAATAATTGTAATAAAAAGGATTATCTCTGAATTC
>NW_008794587.1:0-1629 GCF_000699145.1 Aptenodytes forsteri | reverse complement strand
GGTGGCCCTGATGTCCCATGTCCCTGGTGACCCTGGGACACCTGGGTTCTCCTGTCCCTGGTGGCCCCGGGACACCTGGGTTCTCCTGACCCTGGTGGCTCCGGTGGCCCCTGACTGTGGTGGCCCCAGGACACCTGGGTTCTCCTGTCCCTGGTGGCCCCGGGACACCTGGGTTCTCCTGACCCTGGTGGCTCCGGTGGCCCCTGACTGTGGTGGCCCCAGGACACCTGGGTTCTCCTGTCCCTGGTGGCCCCGGGACACCTGGGTTCTCCTGACCCTGGTGGCTCCGGTGGCCCCTGACTGTGGTGGCCCCAGGACACCTGGGTTCTCCTGTCCCTGGTGGCCCCGGGACACCTGGGTTCTCCTGACCCTGGTGGCTCCGGTGGCCCCTGACTGTGGTGGCCCCAGGACACCTGGGTTCTCCTGTCCCTGGTGGCCCCGGGACACCTGGGTTCTCCTGACCCTGGTGGCTCCGGTGGCCCCTGACTGTGGTGGCCCCAGGACACCTGGGTTCTCCTGTCCCTGGTGGCCCCGGGACACCTGGGTTCTCCTGACCCTGGTGGCTCCGGTGGCCCCTGACTGTGGTGGCCCCAGGACACCTGGGTTCTCCTGTCCCTGGTGGCCCCGGGACACCTGGGTTCTCCTGACCCTGGTGGCTCCGGTGGCCCCTGACTGTGGTGGCCCCAGGACACCTGGGTTCTCCTGTCCCTGGTGGCCCCGGGACACCTGGGTTCTCCTGACCCTGGTGGCTCCGGTGGCCCCTGACTGTGGTGGCCCCAGGACACCTGGGTTCTCCTGTCCCTGGTGGCCCCGGGACACCTGGGTTCTCCTGACCCTGGTGGCTCCGGTGGCCCCTGACTGTGGTGGCCCCAGGACACCTGGGTTCTCCTGTCCCTGGTGGCCCCGGGACACCTGGGTTCTCCTGACCCTGGTGGCTCCGGTGGCCCCTGACTGTGGTGGCCCCAGGACACCTGGGTTCTCCTGTCCCTGGTGGCCCCGGGACACCTGGGTTCTCCTGACCCTGGTGGCTCCGGTGGCCCCTGACTGTGGTGGCCCCAGGACACCTGGGTTCTCCTGTCCCTGGTGGCCCCGGGACACCTGGGTTCTCCTGACCCTGGTGGCTCCGGTGGCCCCTGACTGTGGTGGCCCCAGGACACCTGGGTTCTCCTGTCCCTGGTGGCCCCGGGACACCTGGGTTCTCCTGACCCTGGTGGCTCCGGTGGCCCCTGACTGTGGTGGGACGGGGACACCTGGGTTCTCCTGTCCCTGGTGGCCCCAGGACACCTGGTCCCATGTCCCTGGTGGCCCTGGGACACCTGGGTTCTCCTGTTTTGGATGTCCCCAAGACATGTGGGTTCTCCTGATCCTGGTGGCCCTGATGTCCCATGTCCCTGGTGGCCCCAGGACGCTTGGCTTCTGTTCCTGGTGGCCCCTGACCGTGGTGGCCCCAGGACGCTTGGGTTCTCCTGACCGTGGTGGCCCCAGGACACCTGGGTTCTCCTGACCTTGGTGTCCCCAAGACACTTGGCTTCTCCTGTCTTGGATGTCCCTAAGACACTTGGGTTCTCCTGACCATGGGGGGCCCCGGTGGCCCCTGTCTCTGGTGGCCCCAGGACACCTGGGTTCTCC
>NW_008794586.1:0-646 GCF_000699145.1 Aptenodytes forsteri | reverse complement strand
ATTATAATTATAATTATAATTATTATTTTATTTTATTTCAGTTATTAACCTGTTCTTATCTCAACCCACAAGTTTTCTCACTTCTATTCTCCCGATTCTCTCCCCCATCCCACTGGGTGGGGGGAGAGTGAGCAAGCGGCTGTGTGGTGCTCAGTTGCCGGCTGAGGTTAAACCACGACACTACAGGGCACAGACCTGCCTCTAACATGGACAAAGCGCCCTGGCTAGCAACCTTAGAGGAGTCTGAGGCCGCTACCTGAGAATTCATCTGTCTCCAGAGGAGGCCACAACACTCATGGGGATGCCTGGGAGAGGTCCTGGGGAGGTGCCGGGCATGCACCTGAGTCCTACATGAAGAACACTTTTCAGGTAACTTCGGAGGAGGAGTCTGTGACTGCTGCCCAGGAAATTCAGCCCTCTCCAGGGAAGGTCCAAACACTCCCAAGCTGCTTTGGGGGAGTCCCAGCAAGGTGCAGAGCATGGACCTGCCTCCAACATTGATAAAACTCCTCGGGTGGATTCCCTGGAGGAATCTGGGGCTGCTACCTGCAAAATTCCATGGTCTCCAGGGGAGGCCAAAACATTCTGGAGCTGCCTGGGAGCCCGAAGGAGCTGTGGGGCATGGACCTTCCCCCAACATACACAA
>NW_008794585.1:100400-101027 GCF_000699145.1 Aptenodytes forsteri | reverse complement strand
AGGTGGACAAGGAGGACATGGGGACACAGGAGGACATGGGGACGACGTGGGACAGACATGGGCATAGCAGGACATGGCAGGGACAGAGGGACAGGGGGGACTTGGGGACACAGAAGGACGTGGGGACATAGGGGGACATGGAGGGACACGGGGACACAGGAGGGCACGGGGGACATGGAGGGACATGGGGACACAGGGACAGAGGAACATGGAAGAACATGAAGGACAGAGGGACATGTGGACATAGGAGGACTTGGAGGCAACAGATGGACGTGGAGGATATGGGGACATAGGGGGACATGGGGACACAGGGGAACATGAGGGACGGGACATGGGGACACAGGGACATGAGGGACATAGAGGGACGTGAAGGATATGGGGACACAGAAGAACATGGGGACATGGAGGGACATGGAGACATAGAGGGTCATGGAGGATATGGGGACGCAGAGGGACATGGGGACACAGGGACATGAGGGACATAGAGGGACGTGAAGGATATGGGGACACAGAAGAACATGGGGACATGGAGGGACATGGAGACATAGAGGGTCATGGAGGATATGGGGACACAGAGGGACATGGGGACACGGAGGGACATGGGGACACAGAGGGACATGGGGACAC
>NW_008794585.1:93787-94897 GCF_000699145.1 Aptenodytes forsteri | reverse complement strand
GGGAACCCCTGGGGACATGGATCCAGGTGTCCCCATGTCCCTCCTGTGTCCCCATGTCCCCTGGACGCTGGGGAACCCCTGGGGACATGGATCCAGGTGTCCCCAAGACCCTCTTGTGTCCCCATGTCCCCCAGGGACACTGGCAACCCTTGGGGACATGGATCCATGATGTCCCCTTGTCCCTCCTGTGTCCCCCAGGGACACTGGGAACCCTTGGGGACACAATGCTGGGATGTCCCCATGTCTTCTGGACACTGGGAACCCTTGGGGACACGGATCTAGGGTTACTTATGTCCTTCTTGTGTCCCCATGTCCCCTGAGGGACACTGGGAGGCCTTGGGGACATGGGTCCAGGTGTCCCCATGTCCCCAGGACACTGGGGAACCCTTGGGGACATGGATTCTGGTATGTCCCCATGTCCCTCTTGTGTCCCTGTGTGCCCCAGGGACATTGGGAACCTCTGGGGACATGGACCCAGGTGTCGCCATGTCCACCTTGTGTCCCCATGTCACCTGAGGGACACTGGGGACCCTTAGGGACATGATGATGGGATGTCCCCGTGTCCTCCGGACACTGCGGATCCTTTGGGGACATGGATTTGGGGATGTCCCCATGTCCCTCCTGTGTCCCCATGTCCCCTGGACGCTGGGGAACCCCTGGGGACATGGATCCAGGTGTCCCCATGTCCCCAGGACACTGGGAAACCCTTGGGGACATGGCTTTTGGCACGCCCCCATGTCCCTCTTGTGTCCCTGTGTGCCCCAGGGACATTGGGAACCTCTGGGGACATGGATCCAGGTGTCCCCTTGTCCCTCTTGTGTCCCTGTCTCCCCCTGGGGACACATCCCCCAGGTGTCCCCGTGTCCTTCCTGTACCCTGGCAGGACCTTGTCCCCTTCCCGGCATCCCCCATCCCGATCCGTCCCAGGGGACGCGGATCCATCTCAGGGGACATGGATCTGGACTGTCCCCATGTCCCTCCTGTGTCCCCGTGTCCCCCAGGGAAACTGGGAACCCTTGGAGACATGGACCCAGGGTGTCCCCATGTCCCTTCTGTGTCCCCATGTCCCTCCTGTGTCCCCATGTCCCCCTGGGGACACGGTCCCAGCGT
>NW_008794585.1:93184-93569 GCF_000699145.1 Aptenodytes forsteri | reverse complement strand
CCCTTCTGTCTCCCCATGCCCCTCCTGTGTCCCCATGTCCCCTTGGGGACATGGATCCAGGGTGTCCCCATGTCCCTTGGGACACCAGGGAGTCTTTGAGGTCATGGATCTCGGGTGTCCCCATGTCCTTCCTGTGTCCCCATGTCCCCCAGGGACACTGGGAACCCTTGGGGACATGGATCCAGGGTGTCCCCATGTCCCTCCTGTGTCCTCATGTCCCCCTTAGGGACATGGATCTGGGGTGTCCCCATGTCCCCTTGGGGCCACCAAGGAACCCTTGGGGACACGGCTCTGGGCTGTCCCTGTCCCGCTTTTGTCCCCCATGGGGGGGTGACAGCAGTGGGGACAACAGTGTCACCATCCCCTCTGGGGGTGGCCGGGGGGT
>NW_008794585.1:90967-92675 GCF_000699145.1 Aptenodytes forsteri | reverse complement strand
GCAAGGGCTCCTCGTGCAACAGGAGCAGGGAGGCCGCGTGCAAGGGCTCCCCGTGCAAGGGCTCCTCGTGCAACAGGAGCAGGGAGGCCGCGTGCAAGGGCTCCCCGTGCAAGGGCTCCTCGTGCAACAGGAGCAGGGAGGCCGCGTGCAAGGGCTCCCCGTGCAAGGGCTCCTCGTGCAACAGGAGCAGGGAGGCCACGTGCAAGGGCTCCCCGTGCAAGGGCTCCTCGTGCAACAGGAGCAGGGAGGCCTCGTGCAAGGGTGCCTTGTGCACCAGCGCCTCGTGCAACGGGAGCAGGGAGGCCTTGTGTGACGGCTCCTCGTGCAACGACTCCTCGTGCAACGGCATCTCAGGCAAGGGGGGGCAGGGAGGCCTCATGCAACAGCTCCTCGTGCACCAGGATTGGGGGAAGCCTCGTGCAACAGCTCCTTGTGTGATGGGAACAAGGCGGCCTCGTGCAACGGCTCCTTATGCACCGGGACAGGGGTGGCCTCGTACATCAGCTCCTCGTGCAGCGGGTCCTCGTGCAATGGGGGCGGGGAGGCCTCGTGCACCGGCTCCTCGTGCAACAGCTCCTCGTGCACCAGGACTGGGGCGACCTTGTGCACTGGGAGTGGGACGGCCTCGTGCGCCGGGACTGGGCTGGCCTCGTGCATTGGCTCCTCGTGCACCAGGATCAGGCCAGCCCCTTGTGCACCGGCTCCTCGTGCATCGGGACCGGGACAGCCTCGTGCATCAACTCCTCGTGCAGCGAGACTGGGCGGGGGGTGTGGGGGGTGGGTGGGTGTGTGTGTGTGTGGGGGGGTGGGCCTCGTGCATCAGGATCACGGTGGCCTCGTGCAACGGGATCGGGGTGGCCTCGTGCAACGGCTTCTTCTGCTCCAGGACCGGGCATCCCTCGTGTGGCACCTCCCCGTGCACCAGGACCGGAGCTCCCTCGTGCATCACCTCCCTGTGCACCAGGACCAGGCCAGCCCCTCCGCCGACACCCCCAAACACACACACACACACCCACACACCCACACCCCCTCGTGCATCACCCTCCTTGCACCAGGACCAGACCTCCCCTCGTGCATCAGCTCCTCGTGCATCACCACCCCTCGTGCACCAGCCTCCCTGCTCACCAGGCCCGGACCTTCCCCTCGTGCATCACGTCACCAGGCACCGGGCAGCCCTCGTGCGTCGCCTCTCCGTGCACCGGGACCGGACCTCCCTCGTGCATCACCTCCCTCGTGCATCACCTCTCCGTGCACCGGGACCGGACCTCCCTCGTGCATCACCTCCCTCGTGCATCACCTCTCCGTGCACCGGGACCGGACCTCCCTCGTGCATCACCTCCCTCGTGCATCACCTCCCTCGTGCATCACCTCCCTCGTGCATCACCTCCCTCGTGCATCACGTTTCCCCCACCCGTGTGCACCAGCCTCCTCGTGCACCGGGACCGGACCTCCCTCGTGCATCGCCTCCCTCGTGCACCAGCCTCTCTCATGCACCAGGCCCCCGGGGCAGCCCTCGTGCATCGCCTCCCCGTGCACCAGGACCGGAGCTCCCCGTGCGACACCTCCCAGTGCAGCAGCACCCCCCCTTGCCCCGTGCACCACGCCGGGGACACCCCACACACACACCTTTCCCCCCCCCCCCCCCCCCCCCCCCCCCCCCCTCTCCCACCCCCCCCCCCCCCACCCTCCCCCCCCACCCTCCCCCACA
>NW_008794585.1:83429-84289 GCF_000699145.1 Aptenodytes forsteri | reverse complement strand
GACAAGCTGCTGCTGCAGGATGGGGGGCGCCTGCTGCTGGCCCCCGCCATCGACCCCGACGCCTTTGAGGGGCCCCTGCACCTCATATATTGGGGCGCTGGTTGGAGGCCCTGCCCGGTCATCTCTTGGTGGCCAGCGGTCTCCAGATGTGGCACGTGGTGGATCAGTGCTCGGAGATCCTGAGGGAGTTGGAGGGCGGGGCGTGCCGGTGGGCTGGGCGGGGTAGCGAGGTGACATCGTCGTCATCCTCTTCCTCCTCCTCAACTGGCCGCGGCGGTGAGGCGTCGTCATCGTGGACCACCCGTGGTGGAGATGGGTCTTCATGTGTCACCCACGGTGGAGATGGAGCGTCATCGTGGACCACCCGTGGTGATGGGTCTTCATGTAGCACCCATGGCGGAGACGGAGGATCGTCATGGATCACCCGTGGTGGAGACGGGTCGTCGTGTCCCACCCGCGGTGGTGACGGAGCGTCATCGTGGCCCACCCGCGGTGGCGACGGGTCTTCATCGTCCTCGTGGACCGCGCGGGGTGGCGACGGCTCATCGTGTCCCACCCGCGGTGGTGATGGAGGAGCCTCCTGGTCCACCCGTGGCGGTGATGGATCTTCGTCATCGTTATCGTGGCCCGTGCGTGGTGGCGATGGCTCTTCATGGGCCGCCCGCGGCGGTGACGCGGCGACGCCGTCTTTCACCAAGGAGGGGGGCGAGGAGGTCCTCAAAATCCGCGTGGCCGCCGACGTGGCGCCAGCGGCGACGTCATCCCTGAGCTCCCTCCTGAAGGACGCCGGCGAGGAGGTCCTCAAGATCTGCGTGGAGGAGGAGGAGGAGGAAGAAGAAGAGGAGGAGGAAGAGGGCGGC
>NW_008794585.1:65507-72205 GCF_000699145.1 Aptenodytes forsteri | reverse complement strand
AAGTGCCACCCCCGACAGGACACGGTGCCACCGGCGATGTGACCCCCCCCTGAGCTTTAATGGGCTGAAATGGTGCGAAAAAAGGGGCAAAGCTGTGAAAAGAAAGAAAATAAAGCGTTGGGTCACCGGGACGGGGAGAACCAGTACGTGACTGGGCCAAACTGGGATGGCACTGTCCCCCGCGGGGTGACACGGGGTGATGTGGGGTCCCACCAGTGTGGGACTGGGCCAAACTGGGATGGCAATGTCATCTACGGGGTGACATGTGGGGACGTGGGGTCCCACCAGGGCCAAACCGGGATGGCAATGTCATCTATGGAGTGACACGTGGGGACGTGGGGTCTCACCCGCGGTGACACGTGGGGACGTGGGGTCCCACCAGGGCCAAACCGGGATGGCAATGTCATCTATGGAGTGACACGTGGGGACGTGGGGTCTCACCCGCGGTGACACGTGGGGACGTGGGGTCCCACCAGGGCCAAACCGGGATGGCAATGTCATCTATGGAGTGACACGTGGGGACGTGGGGTCTCACCCGCGGTGACACGTGGGGACGTGGGGTCCCACCAGGGCCAAACGGGGATGGAACTATCATCTACGGGGTGACACGTGGGGACATGGGGTCCCATCAGGGCCAAACCAGGATGGAACTGTCATCTATGGGGCGACACGTGGGGACGTGGGGTCCCACCAGGGCCAAACCGGGATGGCAATGTCATCTATGGAGTGACACGTGGGGACGTGGGGTCTCACCCGCGGTGACACGTGGGGACGTGGGGTCCCACCAGGGCCAAACCGGGATGGCAATGTCATCTATGGAGTGACACGTGGGGACGTGGGGTCTCACCCGCGGTGACACGTGGGGACGTGGGGTCCCACCAGGGCCAAACCGGGATGGCAATGTCATCTACGGAGTGACATGTGGGGACGTGGGGTCCCACCAGGGCCAAACCGGGATGGCAATGTCATCTACGGGGTGACACGTGGGGACATGGGGTCCCATCAGGGCCAAACCAGGATGGAACTGTCATCTATGGGGCGACACGTGGGGACGTGGGGTCCCACCAGGGCCAAACGGGGATGGAACTATCATCTACGGGGTGACATGTGGGGACGTGGGGTCCCACCAGGGCCAAACCGGGATGGCAATGTCATCTATGGAGTGACACGTGGGGACGTGGGGTCTCACCCGCGGTGACACGTGGGGACGTGGGGTCCCACCAGGGCCAAACCGGGATGGCAATGTCATCTACGGAGTGACATGTGGGGACGTGGGGTCCCACCAGGGCCAAACCGGGATGGCAATGTCATCTATGGAGTGACACGTGGGGACGTGGGGTCTCACCCGCGGTGACACGTGGGGACGTGGGGTCCCACCAGGGCCAAACCGGGATGGCAATGTCATCTATGGAGTGACACGTGGGGACGTGGGGTCTCACCCGCGGTGACACGTGGGGACGTGGGGTCCCACCAGGGCCAAACCGGGATGGCAATGTCATCTACGGGGTGACATGTGGGGACGTGGGGTCCCACCAGGGCCAAACTGATCCCCATTCCTGGATACACCCTACTGCCACCTACGCGAAAGGTGGGTGCGCGTGGGCGGGTGGACACCTCGGTTCCTGCTGCCCCACCGGTGGGTTCTGGGTACGTTGGGTCTCAGTGTCCACGTTATGGCGGAGGTCACCAGCTGGGACACGATGGACTAATTGGATTTCCTTGATTATCCATCAAGATTTCTGTGAGGGAATGCCAGATTTCCCCATGGAAGGGTTAGGATTGTCCATCACATGAAGGTTCTCGTCTTTTTAGATGTTCTCCACATCTTCTCCGGTGGCAACACCTCACTGGGTGTTAACAAAGCTCCCGGGAACGCTCGCTGCACTTTCTAGGTGGATACTTCCCGTAGGATGAAGGTTCAAGGACAGCTTTCCACTTGTTCACCCAGGAGGTCAGCGGTTCCTAGGGATGGAGAAAAGACCAAGATCTTGGGTCGCGTGCAGGGACGGGTCATCTCGCTCCCACCATTTCCCATATTCCCCTCCCTCAAGAGTGCGTTTTCCCACCCGGCGTTTCCCAAGGGATGGCTTTTCCATTCCTCGCCTGCTCTCCTGGCCGCCCGGAGGTGCTCAAAGCATCCTGCTCCTGTTGGGTCAGCACGTGGACCTCTCTATAGCGGACTACCCGTCGGAGTCTGCCATGAGTTCAACACTTGTATGGTCTCCCGTAAGTTCCTCCCCTAATTAGCATCATCGTTTTGCCATTTGAGTTGTTTAATCAACCCCTTCCAGCTTTTCGCCGCACCCTTCCTCAGAGCTCGGTAGGGTTTCAAAGTCCGCTTAACTCCACGCTCAAGACACCGTTCCTCTCCTGTTTTAAGAGGTGACCCATCATCATGGGTCGACGGTTGGACTCGATGATCTTAGAGGTCTTTTCCAACCTTCATGATTCTATGATTCTATGATCTATGGCATCGGGTGCTCACCAAACCATCCTGCCGCGGTGCCTGGAGGGGAAAACATTACCCAAACTCGTTACTCTTTCAACTCCGGTCACCGTAAATTTCCATCCTTCGGAGATTGGCGTCACGGGGGGAGATGGAGTCAACTTACCAAGTGTCCCAAAGGACTTTCCCTTCCCTAAGCGGTCGACTGCTGATAACTCCTCCTACCGTTCCCAACTCCACGAGTCCTCGCTGGTGGGACCGCTTGTTGCTTAGAGCTTGGCCAACGCGGCCTTGCTGCATGATGATACGGGTCCGCGTGTCCCCTGCCGTTCACGGAGCCATTCAACCATCCAATACTCGAGGTAGAAGAAAAATCCTGCCACGTTTCTACTGGCGGTCGCCCGTATCGGTCCACCTGGCCACCCGAGTGGTATTTTCCCAGCGCGTGGCTCCGTGCCCTATAGCAGTAGGACGGGAGACGGTCATCCGGTCTTTTTGTTCCCGGTATTTTCTTCTCCGTACGTCTCCGTTCCCCATCCGCCGGTTGCGTTTTGCCCAATTTCCTCGCCGTTGCGTGGCACCAGCCCATACGTATACGGTCCGGGACGTATGTGGTCCATATGCCGTTTCTAAGAGCTAACACCACGGCCCAGTTGAGTAGAACCTTCTACTCGCTCCATTACCACCAAGTCCATCAGCTACAGATCCAGCAGCAGCCGTTCCTTGCCGTTCAGCCGACGTTTTATGAGCGCTCCCACCGGTCGGACACCATCTGGTTGGCGGGGATTGAGCTCAGGAGCATCCTGGGTAGGAGAACGTGGAGGCTTCGTGTATTCAGTGGCCGTTGCTGCGTGCTCCACAGCTTCAGCAGCTTTATTCTCCTTGGTCAAGCCACCCGTGATGGATATACAGTCCCACCTCCGTACAGTGGTCTTAGGTGCTACACCTAAAGGCGGTGGTTTACCGCCGAGAAGAGGTTTAAGAAGAGGTATGGGCACGTGGAACGTTACGCTTCTTCCCCGAGTTGAGGGTTCAGTTGTTCCCGACCCCTTCATAAGCTGCTAGAACCTCTTCAAAGGTTGAGGAACTGTGCTGAGCACTCTACCAGGAGTTGGAGCTCCTTGGAGCCGGGAGGTCCTTGTTGACATAGTCCCACCAATATCCCATCTCTCCCACCCGGATACGCAGCGAGAGGGACTGCAGAGGGTGGAAGGGTCCCAGTGACTGATACACATTCACGTTGGCCTTTAGAAGCTCCAGGGCCTCTTCACGGGGTGGAGTCCATGCCCAGACTGCATTTTTCTTGAGTAAGTTATAGAACGGTCATGTTATTATATGAAATCCTGGAATACGCGTCCTCCAAAATCCTAAAGTCCCTGTCTCGGCACCTAACTCCTTTCTCCTCGGGGCTGGGTAACTCTCGGATTTCTCGTAGGACCTCAGCGGGAGCCGTTTTCCTCCCACCTCTCCATCCGACTCCTCAGAACGTCACTTCCCGGCTGGGTCCTTACTTCTTTCCTTCCTCTACCTCAATTAACTGTCGGTGCGTTATAATCACCTCCACAGCCTGTTCCACAGCTTCTGCTGGGCGTCCACCTCTTAAAACATCGTCCAGATGTTAGTCTCCGCTTGCCATTTGGTTTCTTTACTGGTCACACTGGAGAGCTGGAGGGGGACGAGACCTGACAACCTTCTTCCAGCTCTTTTATCGACCCAGAAACAGGATGATTTAACACCGGGAGGTTAATTCGTATCGTGGAATATTAACTAGGTTGTGGTGGGGCAGAGGAGCAGCAGTTGGCAACGGATTTGCGACTCTGCAGGTGTCCTTATCTACCATCGATATTTGGGCTCCCGCGTCAACGAGGAATGTTGTACGGTGACGATCATTAACCACGACCATCATCTCAGGACTTGGATCCTCAGCGGTGGGAGCAGTGGCCGCGAGTGCTTCCGCTGAAACCGAGCCCCGACCCTGGTTTCCCGTAGATTCCCGGTCTGGGCTTAGTGCCGATAGATTTGGGTCTGTCTCCGAGCTCACATCCCTCACATCCTCTGGCTCCCATCGTTATCCTTGTAAATCCTACGGCGTCACCCCCATCTCCTGACGCAGGTCAGGACCCAGAGGACCGTCACGAGAAGTTACGATGATGATCCAAACGCGTTTCCCAATTTTCCCCTTGTATTTTGCATGGAGACGGACCATCTCTTTTTTATTCCATTTATTTTAGCTGAGGTTCTCCCCCGGTTTTTCATCCCGTGGGGCGCAGAGTGAGAAATCTGCTAGCGTACGTTGAAGGACCTCTTGGAAAATAAGATAGTTTAAGCCCGTCTTAACGGCTAAAGCTAACGATTTCTCAGCTCCGAGTCCAAAGGCTTTCCCCCCCCCCACGATCGGTGGGACGCAGAGTGCGTCCCCAGCGCAAATCCGTAAGGGCCTGGGAATATTTGGCCCCGCGGTATCCAATATTCCCGGACCTGATGCTAACGATGGAGGTTCAGCGGGGATAAGGTGGAGGTGGTTGGCTCCGGCCGTCCGGATCCGTGCCAGCCCCTCCACGGCTGTTTCCCCTGGGTTACCTCGGTGTCTCTCCTCCAGATCAATTAATTGGAGACGAGTTTTGCGGCCCCCGCCGGTGCGCTCTGTTGTTCAGCCTGAATTACTGGTGCCAAGAGGGCAGGAAAACATCCTCGTTATCGCCTGCGGGTCTGCTCGTTTCCAGATATCCCAACCATCATCATCCACGGCACAGTGAACTTGAACCGGGTCTAAAGTGGCTTCCAACCACTTCCTCCTGCGCTCTTCACCTTCCGGAACTACCTGGGGCTGAAGTTTTGACTCGAGCGGTCTATTTTGCATTTCTAATTGCTTACGCTTCGCTTCCTCATTTTCCTCTTCCTCATTTTCCTCTTCCAACCCTACATTTTCCCCTTCCTACTCATCAATCGTATCCGTCGCTGCTCCAAGACCGCCCAGTTACCAGCACACGGCATTTTCTCCTTTTCCCTTCTCCAACCTGCACCAAGCTTGCCATCCGCCAAACTCCTGCCAAATATTACCAAGACCCATCCGGCGGCTCTCGATCCGGAACGAATCCCGCTTGGGATTTCGCCATCCCTCTCTCTTGAATTTTTCTCCCGGTCGTTAATGGCTCAACGTCTGGTTTTTTCAGTCTTCGCCACGGCACGGACGCCCACAAATTATCTCCGCTCCCACCGAACCGGTCGCCTCGAGCAGCTCGTACGTGCAAGCACACCCCTGCCACTAATATGTAACGACTCAAATTTGCCCGACTTTTAAGGTTCGCCTTAAAATTGACTACAGGTTGGGTAAACCTGACCTACGGTCAACTTCCCAATATAGGGCAAGTCTCGACACCACCGGCCGCACGGACAAATCAACGCGCTATACGATTCCAACTTCTCAAGGTAACTCCAGCCGAATCTTGCGCGTGTAGAGTTAACGCTGCTGCACCATCAGTAAATCTGACGACGATTTAATCTGTAACACACCGAGGAAGGTTTCCTATTGTTCCGCTGATCTTTATCTCCCAAAAGGATGGTTTCTATTATGGGGACTCCAGGTCTATAATGACATACCTGAGGTCCGCGCACGCTTGGAAGACTCACAGTCTCCCTGCTAGCAAGAAATCACAGAATCGTAGACCGGTTTGGGTCGGGAGGGACTTTTAAAGGTCATCTAGTCCAACCCTCCCGCAATGAGCGGGGACATCTTCAACCAGATCAGGTTGCTCAATCAAATCTAAGACGAGAAGAAGCGGAGGGAGCCTACCTCAGGCTCTACCACCGGACTGTGACTCAAACGGCAATCTGGTAAGGGAAGCGGTAGCATTAAGCCCATCACCAGCGGCCTGCACCAGCGCGAGGTGCCGACCTCCGGCTGATAAAGGTGGCCCGGGAGTTAGCAAAAACCCGGAATGCCACCTCCACTTCGATCGCGTTATTACATGGAGGGACAGCAATCGAATGGGGAAGCAATCTTAGAGGCAACCAAGAGTTACTTACAGCCAACCAGGGAGGAGAAGGGAGGAGAGGAGGGAGGAGAGGAGGAGAAGGGAGGAGGGAGGAGAAGGGAGGAGGGAGGCGGGAGGAGAAGGGAGGCGGGAGGAGAAGGGAGGAGGCGAGGAAGAGGCGGGAGGAGGCGAGGAAGAGGCGGGAGGAGAAGAGGAGGGAGGGAGGAAGGGGGAGAAGGGAGGAGGGGGGAGAAGGGAGGAGGCGAGGAAGGGAGGAG
>NW_008794585.1:63223-65351 GCF_000699145.1 Aptenodytes forsteri | reverse complement strand
GGGAGGAGGAGGCGGGAGAAGAGGGAGGGAGGAGAGGAACAGAAGAGATTTTCAGTTGGAAGGGACCTACAAGATCATCTCGTCCAACTGCCCGACCACTTCAGGGCTGACCAAAAGTTAAAGCCTGTTATTAAGGGCATTGTCCAAACGCTTCTTAAATGCCGCCAGGCTCGGGGCATCGACCACCCCTCCAGGAAGCCCGTTCCAGGGTTTGACCACCCTCTCGGCCAAGAAACGCTTCCTCGGGTCCAGTCCGAACCTCCCCCGGCGCAGCTTTGAGCCATTCCCAGGCGTCCTGCCCCCGGATCTCGGGGAGGAGAGATCAGCACCTCCCTCTCCACGTCTCCTCCTCAGGTCGCCCCTCGGCCTCCTTCTCTCCAAACTAGACAAGCCCAAAGTCCTCGCCGCTCCTCACGGGATACGCTTCCCAGCCTTTCACCAGCCGGGCTTGCCCTCCTCTGGACGTGTTCGAGGACCTTCACGTCCTTCTCAAACGGTGGGGCCCAGATCTGCACGCGGTACCCCAGGTGAAGCCGCACCGACGCCGAACGCAGCGGGACGATCCCCTCTCTTGACCGGCTGGTGATGCCGTGTTCGATGCACCGGGATGGGGATGCCGAGAGCGGGGACGGGGACACCAGGACCGGGGTGGGGGGGGACAGGGACACTCCAGGATAACGGTTCGCCCTCTTGGCTGCCAGGACACACTGCTGACTCCTGTTGAGCCTGCTGCCCACCGGCACCCCCAGATCCCCAATAAACCTGTAGAAACCGAACTGAAAAAAATTAAAAGAGCTTTAGTACAAAACAGAAGACAGGATCCGAAAGGAAGAGAACGGTGGAACTGGTTCTCAAATCTATTTTCTTTCTATTATCCCGATATTGAAACAATTTATCAGCTGGATATTAACGCTATTAGTTGTTCTACTTGGTTTAGGGATCACGTTCTGCTGGTTTACGCAAATATACTCAACCCGTCTCGCTCAAAATTCACGGATACAAACGCTGTTCTGCTCCAATTTAAAGCGCGCACAAAACAAAAGGAGGGAACGTTAACACAAGGAAAAGGTCCACGGTAAAGGCGGCTTCGCAGACCCGCTCGAGAGAGCGGGACCAACAGCCACCTCGCCTCTACGAGAGGATCTGCTGTTCGAAGAAACCAGACCAAAACGGGCCGAAAGCAGCAAAGTTGCGACAAAATAGTGCAAATTCAGCTAAGAAATACGCATTGAGCGTGCTTGCGCGGGGCGTTTGCCTGAACAAACGCTCCAAAGTGAACGGCAACAAGCGACGTCGTGGAAAAACGAGCACGCGAGTGGTCTTAAAATCGTGCGTAAGGACTCAAGCGTGTAACGCGGGGTCCTTTCTCGGGCTCCCAGCCGAGAGGCGCCTCATTCCCAGCAATAAAAGGGATTTTAGCTCCCGTCTGCTTCTGCTGCCTTCTCTCCGTTACCCGCGCACCAACTAGAAGAGAAGAATTAAAACGGGAGCAAGTCCTCGCCGCGAACACCGGGAGAGATCCCGCTTCTGCCGCCGATAAAGCATCACGGTCCGTTTGGCGCTCTCAAAATTAAACTTGACGAGCTCGTTAAGAAATAGAACAAAGCACCAAGGGCTCAAATCCCCTTTGCACGGAGTGGTTTATCACCTGAATTCGCTTATTCGCCGCTCAAGTCGTGAGGTTTCATCGCTTACAGCTCGTTAATTCGTTAATTTGCGTATCCATGAGCAAAACGAGCTGCCCAAGCGATGATGCGAGCGCTCAGCCTTCCTCCGGCGCGGAGCCGGCGTTCCCTGTGTGTCCCCTGTCCGTCCCCCCCCGGGACACGCTGGGCACGAGCTGCGTTAGCCGTAAACCTGAGCAGGAGCTGAGTGACATCTGGGAAGTGACACGAGGTGACGCGCGTGGGTCACACCAGTGCTGGACTGGGCCAAACCGGTCCCCTCCCCGCTGGCTGGGGTGGTGGGGGTGACTCACCCGCGTGCCTGGGTCCGTCAGCAGGGTGGGAGGGGTCAGGAGGGGTCACCGTTGTCACCGTTGTCCCCATCGTCCCCGAGGATGGCGGCGCCCAGGGCCTGCAGCTGCTTCACGAGGGAGCCCAGCGCCGCTGGGGGGGGGACATGGGAG
>NW_008794585.1:60906-62079 GCF_000699145.1 Aptenodytes forsteri | reverse complement strand
ACATTGGGAGGACATGGGGGGAGAATGTGGGACACTTGGGGGCTGGGGGGACATTGGAGACATGGGGGACAGGACATTGGGGGCACCCAGGAGTGTCACAGGACACTGTGGGGGGGACACAAGGACATGGGGGGGACATAGGGACACCTGCAGGTGCCACATGGGCCAGACCTACCTCTGCCCGGGGGGGGACCCATCCTGTCTCCACGGGGGGTGGCCTAGGGGTGACACGAGGGGGTGACACGGGGACAGCAGCCACCCATGTCCCCAAGTGCCCTCCCAGACCGGTGTCCCTCCCTTGTCATCCCCTCCCCATGTCCCCTGGCCTTTCCCCATGCCAACTCCCCATGTCTCCAGCCCCGCCATGTCCCCTCTCTGTGTCCCCCACATCCCCACCTGTGTCCCCAAACCACCTCACCTCGCCCCATGCCACCTTGTCCTGCATCACCTTGTCCTTTGTCACCTGGCCGTGTGTCACCTCCTCAGCCAACCCCAAGGCCACGGCTGCGGGGACAGGGACAGGCCGTGGTGGGGACATGGCAGCCACCGCTCATCCACAGGGGCACAGGGTGGCACTGGCTCCCCAGTGCGTCCCCTGGCACCTGCCCGGTGTCCCCTCATGTCCCATCGGTGATGTCCCCTGCCTGGTGTCCTCCCTGCCAAGGGTGTCCCCAATGTGTCCCCAACGCGTCCCCACTCACCACTGTGCCGGACCCTGGCCATTGTCCCTGTCAGCAGATGGGCGCTGCCTGTCACCTTGGCCACCGGGCTGGGGACAGCGTCACCGTGTCACTCCCGGCCCCAGACATGGGTCAGGGCCAGCAGGGTGGGGACAGTGCCACCATGTCACCCCTGGGATCCCCAAGAGTGGGGATGGGGTCTCCTGCCATCCCTGTGGTCCCAAAGTCACTCCCAGGGTCCCAATGCCTGCCCCCTCCCCCCAGTGTCCCCATGCCACCCTTGGGGTCCCAATGTCACCCACGGGGTCCCCTCCCACCCTCAGGGTCCCCTGGTATCCCTCAACACCCCCAAAGTGGACCCAGGCTTCCGGACCCCTCCCCCATCACTCACTCGTCCCCTGCTGGGTCCTGCTGCCACCGCGGCCGGTCCAAGGCCACCGCTGGGGCCACCAGCCCTGAGGACAGGATGACACCGGGGGTACCAGCCCTGGGG
>NW_008794585.1:58583-59733 GCF_000699145.1 Aptenodytes forsteri | reverse complement strand
GCAGCCGCCCGGGCCAGTCCCCCCAGCGCCTCCTCAGCTGCCTCTGCCCGTCCCCGCTGCCGCGTCACCTCCTGCGCCAGGCGCTGGGACAAGTGCCACCGCATCCCCAACCTGTCCCCAAGCCCTCCCGCGTCCCCAACGTGTCCCCGCTCTGGGTCACCTCCCCGGCCAGGTACTGGGACACGGCCCGCTGGTCACCGATGTCCCCAGCGTGTCCACATCGTGTCCCCAACCTCTCCCCAGGTGGCCCCCCCGTGATGTCCCCAGTATGTCCCCATGTCCCCAAGCCATCCCTGACCCATCCCCGTGTCCCCAGTGTGTCCCCAACACATCCCCAGCACAGCCCGGACATGTCTCTCTGTGTCCCCATGTCCCCAGTGTGGCCCTGCGTGGCCCCAGCACGTCCCCATGTCCCCGGCATATCCCCACATGTCCCCAGTGTGGCTCTTTGTGTCCTCAGTGTGTCCCCCCATTTCCCAGGCACGTCCCCAGCAGGTCCCTGTGTCCTCAGCATGTCCCCACGTGTCCCACGTGTGTCCCCGTGTCCCTAGCAGGTCCCCATGTCCCCAGCATGTCCCCATATGTCCCATGCGTGTCCCTGGTGTGTCCTCAGATGTCCCCATCGTGTCCCTCTGAGTCCCCAGCAGGTCCCCATGTCACCATACATCCCACATGTGTTCCCAGCGTGTCCCCTCATTTCCCCAGCAGGTCCCACGTGTGTCCCCCAGCAGGTCCCACGTGTGTCCCCATGTCTCTAGCAGGTTCCCATGTCGCCAGCATGTCCCCATATGTCCCCAGCATGTCCCCCTGCGTCCCCAGGAGGTCCCCCTTTACCCCACGCGTGTCCCCAGCGTGTCCCCATATGTCCCATGCCTGTCCCCACCAGTTCCCCATGTCCCCAGCAGGTCCCCATACATCCCACACGTGTCCCCCCCATTTACCCAGCAGGTCCCACGTGTGTCCCTAGCAGGTCCCCGTGGCCCCAGCAGGTCCCCATGTGTCTCCCCCGTGTCCCCAGCAGGTCCCCATGTGTCCCCCCCGTGTCCCTGCTGACCTCAGCGTCCCGACGCTGCAGCTCGGCGGTGGCCGCCCTCTCGCGCAGGCTCAGCTCCAGCCGCGTCACCCGGCGCGTCCCCGCTGCCACCGCCGC
>NW_008794585.1:56235-56891 GCF_000699145.1 Aptenodytes forsteri | reverse complement strand
CCCTCCCCTCCCCCAGGGGCACCCTCCCCCCAGCCCAGGGGCACCCTGTGGCCAGCCCCACCTTACCCTGTGGCCCCCCCAGCCCCACCTCGCGGCCTAGTTCGTGCTCCTGCATGGTCAGGATGTGGCCGAGGGCGCTGAGCCGGGCCTGCAGCAGCACCTGGGGCTGGCACTGGGGGGAAACAGGGACAGCATGGGGACACTACGGGGACAGGGGGACACCTCGAGGACGCTGCGGGGACAGGGTGTATGGAGACATCCTGGGGACAAGGGACGCCACGAGGACAGGGTGACAACCTGGGGACACTGGGATACCGTGGGGAGCGGGGGCACGGGGAGATCCTGGGGAAAGGGAACATGGGGACAACATGAGGACAGGGTGACAACCTGGGGGCAATGGGACACCACAGAGACACCAAAGGGACATGAGGACACCCTGGGAACACTGGATATTGGGACACTGGGGAGACAGGGGACGTGGAGACACCCTGGGGACAAGGGGACACCCTGGTGACACCAGAGGGGCGGAGGACATGGGGACATCGTGGGGACACTGTGGGGACAGGGCACAAGGCCACCATGTTACCCCACCATGGAGACACCCTGGGGA
The DNA here is from genome assembly GCF_000699145.1 of Aptenodytes forsteri. Lineage (NCBI taxonomy): Eukaryota > Metazoa > Chordata > Aves > Sphenisciformes > Spheniscidae > Aptenodytes > Aptenodytes forsteri. Next base: position 56,281 of record NW_008794585.1, on the reverse strand, counting down.
CAGGGGGACACCCCAGTGACACCAGAGGGGCAGATGACATGGGGAC
>NW_008794585.1:54207-54550 GCF_000699145.1 Aptenodytes forsteri | reverse complement strand
TCCCGGTCCCTCCCAGTAACCCCCAGTGAGGGCCTGCTTCCCCCTACACACAGTCCCAGTACGCCCCCCAAGCCTCAATGACTCCCAGTAACAACCAGTGACTCCCAGTTCCTGCCTGGTCCCAGTAACCCCCCAATAATTCCCAGTTCCCCCTGCCATGGCCCCAGTAGGGCCACCCTGTCACCCCCACCATGGAGATACCCTGGGAAAAGGGGGACACCCCAAGGACAGGGCCATCACGTCCCCAAGGGGAGGGGACATGGGCCCCAGGGGACCCGAGAGCCTGGACTCACCTCCTCCAGGGGCTGCCCCCCATCAGGCTCCGCCCCCTGGTCATGACCAA
>NW_008794585.1:50698-54114 GCF_000699145.1 Aptenodytes forsteri | reverse complement strand
CCACGCCCCCCCCCCAAGGCTTGGCCCCGCCTCCTCTCAGCCTCAAGCCCCCCCTCCAAGGCTTGGCCCCGCCTCCTCTCAGCCTCAAGCTCCACCTCCAAGGCTTGGCCCCGCCTCTTCTCAGCCTCAAGCTCCACCTCCAAGGCTTGGCCCCGCCTCTTCTCAGCCTCAAGCTCCACCTCCAAGGCTTGGCCCCGCCTCTTCTCAGCCTCAAGCTCCACCTCCAAGGCTTGGCCCCGCCTCTTCTCAGCCTCAAGCTCCACCTCCAAGGCTTGGCCCCGCCTCTTCTCAGCCTCAAGCTCCACCTCCAAGGCTTGGCCCCGCCTCTTCTCAGCCTCAAGCTCCACCTCCAAGGCTTGGCCCCGCCTCTTCTCAGCCTCAAGCTCCACCTCCAAGGCTTGGCCCCGCCTCTTCTCAGCCTCAAGCTCCACCTCCAAGGCTTGGCCCCGCCTCTTCTCAGCCTCAAGCTCCACCTCCAAGGCTTGGCCCCGCCTCTTCTCAGCCTCAAGCTCCACCTCCAAGGCTTGGCCCCGCCTCTTCTCAGCCTCAAGCTCCACCTCCAAGGCTTGGCCCCGCCTCTTCTCAGCCTCAAGCTCCACCTCCAAGGCTTGGCCCCGCCTCTTCTCAGCCTCAAGCTCCACCTCCAAGGCTTGGCCCCGCCTCTTCTCAGCCTCAAGCTCCACCTCCAAGGCTTGGCCCCGCCTCTTCTCAGCCTCAAGCTCCACCTCCAAGGCTTGGCCCCGCCTCTTCTCAGCCTCAAGCTCCACCTCCAAGGCTTGGCCCCGCCTCTTCTCAGCCTCAAGCTCCACCTCCAAGGCTTGGCCCCGCCTCTTCTCAGCCTCAAGCTCCACCTCCAAGGCTTGGCCCCGCCTCTTCTCAGCCTCAAGCTCCACCTCCAAGGCTTGGCCCCGCCTCTTCTCAGCCTCAAGCTCCACCTCCAAGGCTTGGCCCCGCCTCTTCTCAGCCTCAAGCTCCACCTCCAAGGCTTGGCCCCGCCTCTTCTCAGCCTCAAGCTCCACCTCCAAGGCTTGGCCCCGCCTCTTCTCAGCCTCAAGCTCCACCTCCAAGGCTTGGCCCCGCCTCTTCTCAGCCTCAAGCTCCACCTCCAAGGCTTGGCCCCGCCTCTTCTCAGCCTCAAGCTCCACCTCCAAGGCTTGGCCCCGCCTCTTCTCAGCCTCAAGCTCCACCTCCAAGGCTTGGCCCCGCCTCTTCTCAGCCTCAAGCTCCACCTCCAAGGCTTGGCCCCGCCTCTTCTCAGCCTCAAGCTCCACCTCCAAGGCTTGGCCCCGCCTCTTCTCAGCCTCAAGCTCCACCTCCAAGGCTTGGCCCCGCCTCTTCTCAGCCTCAAGCTCCACCTCCAAGGCTTGGCCCCGCCTCTTCTCAGCCTCAAGCTCCACCTCCAAGGCTTGGCCCCGCCTCTTCTCAGCCTCAAGCTCCACCTCCAAGGCTTGGCCCCGCCTCTTCTCAGCCTCAAGCTCCACCTCCAAGGCTTGGCCCCGCCTCTTCTCAGCCTCAAGCTCCACCTCCAAGGCTTGGCCCCGCCTCTTCTCAGCCTCAAGCTCCACCTCCAAGGCTTGGCCCCGCCTCTTCTCAGCCTCAAGCTCCACCTCCAAGGCTTGGCCCCGCCTCTTCTCAGCCTCAAGCTCCACCTCCAAGGCTTGGCCCCGCCTCTTCTCAGCCTCAAGCTCCACCTCCAAGGCTTGGCCCCGCCTCTTCTCAGCCTCAAGCTCCACCTCCAAGGCTTGGCCCCGCCTCTTCTCAGCCTCAAGCTCCACCTCCAAGGCTTGGGCCCCCCCGGCGAGGGCCCCAGTGACTCCCAGTCCCACCCCCCCACGCTCCCAGTAACCCCCACTGCCTCCCAATTTACTCCTTCCCCAGCCCCAGTGACTCCCAGTACCTCCCGCCACAGCTCCCAGAGAGTCCCAGTTCCCCTCTTCGTGCTCCCAGTAGACCCCAGTGACTCCCAGTTCACCCCTCATGGTCCCAGTGACTCCCAGTAACCCCCAACATGCTCCCACTAACTCCCCACTGCCCCCCTCAAGGTCCCAGGGGCTACCAGTACTCCCAGTAACCTCCCCCTCATATTCCCAGCGACTCCCAGTTCCCCACCACACACTCCCAGCGGCTCCCAGTATCTCCCAGTGGCTCCCCATTCCTCCCCTCAAGGTCCCAGGGGGCCAGTGACTCCCAGTAACTGTCCCCTCATATTCCCAGCGGCTCCCAGTAACCGTCCCCTCATATTCCCAGCAGCCCCCAGTAACTCCCAGTAACTGTCCCCTCATATTGCAGTAACTCCCAGTAACCGTCCCCTCATATTCCCAGTAACTCCCAGTAACTGTCCCCTCATATTCCAGTAACTCCCAGTAACCGTCCCCTCATATTCCCAGTAACTCCCAGTAACCATCCCCTCATATTCCCAGCGGCTCCCAGTAACCGTCCCCTCATATTCCCAGTAACTCCCAGTAACCGTCCCCTCATATTCCCAGTAACTCCCAGTAACCGTCCCCTCATATTCCCAGTAACTCCCAGTAACCGTCCCCTCATATTCCCAGTAACTCCCAGTAACCGTCCCCTCATATTCCCAGTAACTCCCAGTAACCGTCCCCTCATATTCCCAGTAACTCCCAGTAACCGTCCCCTCATATTCCCAGTGGCTCCCAGTAACCGTCCCCTCATACTCCCAGTAACTCCCAGTAACCGTCCCCTCATATTCCCAGTAACTCCCAGTAACCATCCCCTCATATTCCCAGTAACTCCCAGTAACCGTCCCCTCATATTCCCAGTAACTCCCAGTAACCATCCCCTCATATTCCCAGTAACTCCCAGTAACCGTCCCCTCATATTCCCAGTGGCTCCCAGTAACCGTCCCCTCATATTCCCAGTAACTCCCAGTAACTGTCCCCTCATATTCCAGTAACTCCCAGTAACTGTCCCCTCATATTCCAGTAACTCCCAGTAACTGTCCCCTCATATTCCAGTAACTCCCAGTAACTGTCCCCTCATATTCCAGTAACTCCCAGTAACTGTCCCCTCATATTCCAGTAACTCCCAGTAACTGTCCCCTCATATTCCAGTAACTCCCAGTAACTGTCCCCTCATATTCCCAGTAACTCCCAGTAACTGTCCCCTCATATTCCAGTAACTCCCAGTAACTGTCCCCTCATATTCCCAGTAACTCCCAGTAACTGTCCCCTCATATTCCAGTAACTCCCAGTAACTGTCCCCTCATATTCCAGTAACTCCCAGTAACTGTCCCCTCATATTCCAGTAACTCCCAGTAACTGTCCCCTCATATTCCAGTAACTCCCAGTAACTGTCCCCTCATATTCCAGTAACTCCCAGTAACTGTCCCCTCATATTCCAGTAACTCCCAGTAACTGTCCCCTCATATTCCCAGTAACTCCCAGCAACCGTCC
>NW_008794585.1:49025-49849 GCF_000699145.1 Aptenodytes forsteri | reverse complement strand
TTGGCCCTGGGGGGGGGGTAAATGGGGGTCCGAGGTGTGTCAGAACCGGGACGCCTGGGTCCCTCCCATCACCCCGGATGCCTGGGTCCCATGGGCACGTAGGAGGGGCAGTGACGTAGGTGCCACCATCCGTGGGGACCGTCTGCGAGGGGCACGGCGAGGTAGGTGCTGGAGGGGGAAGGCCATACCCGGGCACCTGGGTCCCTTGCGGTGGAGGACCCCAGGGGTGGAAGGGGGAGCTGGTGAGGCAGGGAGGGGTGTGTCGAGCTGCACCCAGATGACTGGGTCCTTCCGTGGCTGCGGAAAGGGAAGTGGAAGGGTTCCTGCACCCACACGCCTGAGTCCCTCGGAGCGGTAATGGTGGCCACGTACGGACGCCTGGGTCCCTTATAGTGGTGATGGGGGTCCTGCCCGGACACCTGGGTCCCTCCCAGACACCTGGGTCCCTCCCGAATGCCTTGGTCCCTCTTCTAGGGGGTGCGTCCCCCTCCATGACACTTGGGTCTCTGGAGAGGGTCCCATCCCCGGGTGCCTGGGTCCCCCTTATCTCCATTACGGCGTCGGGGAGGGCTGCCCGCCTGGATGCCTGGATCCCCACCTGGACACCTGGGTCCGATCCCCGGGCGCCTGGGTCCCCACCCAGACACCTGGGTCCCATCCCCGGGCACCTGGGTCCCCATCCAGACACCTGGGTCCCATCCCCGGGTGCCTGGGTCCCTCTTCATTACGGGGTTGGGGAGGGCTCCCCACCCAGATGCCTGGATCTCATCCCCGGACACCTGGATCCCATCTCAAGACACCTGGGTCCCATCCCCACACGCCTG
>NW_008794585.1:47539-47815 GCF_000699145.1 Aptenodytes forsteri | reverse complement strand
TGGGTCCCCACGCGGACGCCTGGGTCCCATCCCTGGGCGCCTGGGTCCCATCCCCGGGTGCCTGGGTCCCCCTTATCTCCATTACGGGATTGGGGAGGGCTCCCCGCCCAGATGTCTGGCTCCCCGCCTGGACACCTGGGTCCCATCCCTGGGCACCTGGGTCCCCACCCGCACTCCTGGGTCCCATCCCCAGACTCCTGGGTCCCATCCCCGGGTGCCTGGGTCCCCACCCGAACTCCTGGGTCCCATCCCCGGGTGCCCGGGGCCCCCTTCACT
>NW_008794585.1:46510-46899 GCF_000699145.1 Aptenodytes forsteri | reverse complement strand
TGGCGACGCCGACGCCGGGGCTCAACGCCGAAGGTCTCTACCGGGCGCTGGGGGTGGCCGCCGATGCCAGCGCTTCCCAGCTGGAGCGGGAGCTGAGCCGGAACCGCCGGCACCGCTGGGGTCTGAGGGTGGTCCGGAACGTCGCCCTGGGGCTCCTGCTTCTTTGCACCCCTCTGCGTGAGTACGGACCAGTATAGACCGGAACGGACCAGTTCAGACCAGTAGGGAGCCCTGCAGATCCGCTTGGACCAGTAATGGCAGTAGAGAACCCTACAGACCAGTACGGACCAGCAGGGACCAGCAGGGAGCCCTGCAGACCAGTAGGACCAGTTTAGACCAGTAGGTACCACAAGGAAGCACTGTAGAGTAGTAGAGACCAGTATGGACGA
>NW_008794585.1:44336-44666 GCF_000699145.1 Aptenodytes forsteri | reverse complement strand
AGTAGAGACCAGTATGGACCAGTATGGACCAGTATGAAGCTCTGCAGGCCAGTATGGACCAGTATGGACCAGTATGGACCAGTATGGACCAGTAGGAAGCTCTGCAGGCCAGTAGAGTTCTTCTTTCACCCTGACCAGCATAGCCCAGAATGAACCAGTTCAGACCAGTAGGGACCAGTACGGACCACTGCAGGCCGGTAGAGCCTTTCTCCTACCCTGACCGCTATAGACCAGTATAGACCAGTAAGGACCTTCACAGACCGGTGTGGAGCCGTATGATCCTGTAGGGACCGCTGGGAACCGCTCTAGACCAGTAGGCACCAGTTCATA
>NW_008794585.1:43072-43936 GCF_000699145.1 Aptenodytes forsteri | reverse complement strand
GGGGCCTCTGGGAGGGGACGGGGACACCAGGAGGAGATGGGGGACACCAGGAGGGGACGGGGACACCAGGAGCGGAGAGGGACACTGGGAGGGGACGGGGACACCAGAAGGAGATGGGGGACACCAGGAGGGGACGGGGACACCAGGAGCGGAGAGGGACACTGGGAGGGGACGGGGACACCAGGAGGAGATGGGGGACACCAGGAGGGGACGGGGACACCAGGAGCGGAGAGGGACACTGGGAGGGGACGGGGACACCAGGAGGAGATGGGGGACACCAGGAGGGGACGGGGACACCAGGAGCGGAGAGGGACACTGGGAGGGGACGGGGACACTGGGATGGGACTGGGGACACCAGGAGGGGACAGGGACACCAGGAGGGGACGGGGACACTGGGAGGGGATGGGGACACTGGGATGAGACAGGACACTGGGAGGGGACGGGGACACTAAGAGGGGACAGGGGACCCTGGGAGGCTACTGGGACACCGGGAGGGGACTGGGGACATTGGGAGGGGACACCAGGAGGGGACAGGGGACACTGGGAGGAGATGGGGACACCAGAAGGGGACAGGGACACTGGGACAAGACTGAGGACACTGGGATGGGACTGGGGACACCGGGAGGGGACGAGGACACCAGGTGATGTCCCCGTCCCCCCGATGTCCCCGCAGTGTCCCTGGACGTGGTGCGGGAGGCGCTGGGGGTGACACAGGAGAACCACTTTGTCCCCTCCCTGGCCACCGTTGCCCTCATCTGCCAGGTGGCCCTGTGGGGCATGGGGACATCCAAGCGTCACCTGGCCACCGCCGCCAGCCACCAGCGTCACCAAGCCCTCCGCTACCGCCGCCTGGCCCTGAACACA
>NW_008794585.1:38817-41107 GCF_000699145.1 Aptenodytes forsteri | reverse complement strand
CACACCCCCTCCCCCCCCCCCCCCCGGCCCGGAAACCCTCCCGCTCCCCCCGCTGCCAGCACCGAGGCCACCGAGGCCATCGCTGCCACCAATGCCACCCTGGAGATGCTGGAGGAGGTGGCCCGTCACCTGAGGACCCTGGTTGACGCTGTCACCCAGGACCTGGAGATGGCCCGGGGCTTCCCCGCCAGCGCCCAGGCCCTGGGGGACGCTGTGGTGGCCTTGGGGACGGCAATGGGGGACAAGGAGGGGACGCAGAGGTTGGCCCGGGCACTGGAGGCTCTGCCAGGGGACGAGTAGGGACAGGGACAGTGACACCGGGAGGGTCCTGCTCATCCTGGGGACACCCTGATGTCACTTCTCCATCCTGGGGACGCCCCGATGTCCCCTGTCCTGTCTGGGGACACCAGGAGGGTCTTCCTCATCCTGGGGACACCAGGATGTCCCCTCTCCCATCTGGGGACACCCCGATGTCCCCTGTCCCATCTGGGGACACCAGGAGGGTCCTCCTTGTCCTGGGGACACCCTGACGTCCCCTGTCCCATCTGGGGACACCAGGAGGGTCCTCCTTGTCCTGGGGACACCCCAATGTCCCCTGTCCCATCTGGGGACACCAGGATGTCCCTTTTCCATCCTGGGGACACTGGGATGTCCCCTGTCCTGCCTGAGGACACCTGGATGTCCCTCCTCCTGGGGACACCAGGGACACCAGGATGTCCCCTGTCCCACCTGGGGACATCGAGGACGTCCCCTTTGTGGTCCAAGGACATCGGGGAAAGGTTGGTGACACCGTCCCCTGTCCCCCCTCAATAAACCTCAGGGACACGCTGAGCCCCCCGACCTGTCACTGGGGGCTGGGGACATGGCGGGGACATGGGGACGCCAGGGGACGGGGACACCCCCATCCCATACAGAGGACACCAGGAGGAGGGATGTCCCCAAACCGTCCCCATCAAAGGGCTTGGGACTGTCCCCAACGTCCCCAGGGATGCCCGGCTAGATGGTCCCAAGCCATGGGGGACATGGTGGGGACACATCAAGGGCCATCGGCAGGGCCATGTTGGGGACAGCATTGGGGACACACTGGGGATGAGCCAGGGGCACACTGGGGACATCACTGGGGCTGTGTTGGGGACAACCCTGAGGCCACCTCAGCTCCAGCACTGGGGACACTCCAGGGACATCACCAGGACCAGCACTGGGGGGACACTGGGGCCATCATTGAGGACATGTTGGGGACACACTAAGGCCACCATTGGGGGACACTGGAGGCCCGTGGGGTCCCGTTGGGGACATTGGGGGACATTGGGGGACACTGAGGGCTGTGGGTGGCCATGCTGGGGCCATGTTGGGGACATCGGGGGGGACATCGGGGACCATAGGGCTGTGTTTGGGACATGTTGGGGACACCAATAGGGGACGCAATGGGGACGAGCCGGAGCCAGCACTGGGGACATGTCGGGGACATGTTGGGGACATCTGGGGACACGGGGGGGGACGTTGAAGGTTGCAGGTGGCCGTGCTGGGGACACTGGGGGGAGGACATTGGCAGCCATGGGGCTGCACTGGGGACAATGGGGGACGTCAGGGACCGTGGGGACATCGGGGGACATTGGGACATCGTGGGGGACATCGGGGGACACTGAGGGCTGTGGGTGGCCGTGCTGGGGCCACATTGGGGACATCGGGGGGGACATCAGGGAACATAGGGCTGTGTTTGGGACGTGTTGGGGACGCCAGTGGCCACGGGACCCTGTTGGGGACATTGGGGGACACCAGAGCCTGTGGGTGACCATGCTGGGGCCCCGTGGGGGACATTGCAGGGGACATTGGAGGCCGTGGGGTCCTGTTGGGGACATTAAGGGAACATAGGGCTGTGTTTGGGACGTGTTGGGGACGCCAGTGGCCACGGGACCCTGTTGGGGACATTGGGGGACACCAGAGCCTGTGGGTGACCATGCTGGGGCCCCGTGGGGGACATTGCAGGGGACATTGGAGGCCGTGGGGTCCTGTTGGGGACATTAGGGGACACTGAGGGCTGTGGGTGGCCGTGCTGGGACCATGTTGGGGACATCGGGGGGGACATCAGGGACCATAGGGCTGTGTTGGGGACACCAGTGGCCACGGGACCCTGTTGGGGACATTGGGGGACACCGAGGCCTGTGGGTGACCATGCTGGGGCCCCGTTGGGGACATTGCAGGGGACATTGGAGGCCGTGGGGTCCTGTTGGAGGACACTGGGGGACACTGGAGGCCGTGGGGTCCCGTTGGGGACATTGAGGGACACTGG
>NW_008794585.1:33676-34534 GCF_000699145.1 Aptenodytes forsteri | reverse complement strand
GCGGGGCGGCGGCGGCCCTGGAGCCCCTGGAAGGCTTGGTGCCCGCCTGTCACGGGGCCACCCGCTTCTACGATCACCTGCAGTGCCTCCTCAAGGACATTGAGGCCACCATGGCTGCTATGGCTGCTGGTCACGGTGGCCCTGAGTGGGGACACAGCGGCCCCGAGGCTCGTGGGGTGGCCCAGGAGGGTCCCGATGTCCCCAGGGCCACCGCGACCACGGGAGGGGGTCCGGGTGTCCCCAAGGACCTGATGGCAGCGGTGGCAGCGGCCGAGGCGCTGTGGGACGCCAACGCCCGCCTGGCCCAAGGCCACCTCCTGGGGACGCTGCAGATGGCCCGGAGGCTCACCCGCGGCGGCGCCGATGCCACCGCCGCCGCTACCGTGGCCCAGCGCTGCCGGGATGCCACCTCCGCCCTCCCGGGGCTGCTGCCGCGGGGATCGCAGTAGGGGACGGTGGCTTCGTTAGGGACCGATGGCTTCACTGGGGACCACCGGCTTCGTTGGGGACCGGTGGCATCAACACGTCACTGCTGCAGCTCTGGTTCTGTGTCGCTTTGTCCCCAACTCGTGTCCCGTCCCCCCACCCCGTGTCTCCTTTGTCCCCTCCCGTGTCCCTTCTCATGTCGGCGTCCCCTCCTGTGTCACCTCTCCCATGTCCTCTCCGTGTCACCTCTCTCGTGTCCCTCCCCTGTCCCCTTTAAGTGTCCCCGTGGGGGGTTCCTGGTGGTCCCGAAGCCACGCACGGGGGTCCCGGTGTCCCCATGGGGAAGCCCAATGTCCCCAAGGCCACTGCAGTGGCCCAAGAGGGTCCTGGTGTCCTCACAGAGATCTCTCGGCCACGCAGAGAGATCTCCCC
>NW_008794585.1:27765-28266 GCF_000699145.1 Aptenodytes forsteri | reverse complement strand
ATCAGTCCAGCCCCAAGCCCCTGGGATGGGTCCGGGCCACGTGGGGGGGGGGTGGGGACACACAAGGACACTTTGGGGACAGCGTGAAGACACCAGGAGACGCTAAGGGACATCGGGGGGGGACACCTTGGGGCTGTCACGCTGGACCGAGACCACATGGGGTGACAATTTGGGGGACCAGGGCCACTTTAGGGGAGGGGGATGCCTCAGGACCACCTTGGGGACACCTGTGGGGCCACCAGCAAAAGGAGGGGACACCCCCCCTCTGGCCATCCCCAGATCGGACCAAGGCCACAGGAGGGGACCCGACTCAACGGGGGACAAGGACACTTGGGGGCACGGGGCCACCCGTGGGGAGGACAGGGCCCCTCGGGGAGGGTTGGGGACAGTTTGGGAAAGGTTGGGGACAGTCGGGGACGGTCACCTGGAGCAGGGGGTGGCGGCGGGCGCGGCGCAGGGCCTCGGCCAGGCTGAAGCCGAAGTGACGTTCCTGCTGGCTGT
>NW_008794585.1:25964-26614 GCF_000699145.1 Aptenodytes forsteri | reverse complement strand
CTAGAACCCTCTCCTTGGTCCCCAAGGTTGTCCACGTCCCCAAAGATCCCATCCCATGTCCCCAAGGAACCCCTGTCCCCAAGGACACTGTCCCCTGTCCCCAGCACCCTCCACGTCCCCCAGACTCTCTGGTCCCCAAAGATCCCATCCCATGTCCCCAAGGACCCCCATCCCCAAGGATGAACCTTGTCCCCAAAGACCCCATCCCTGTCCCCAAGGGCTCTCACGTCCCCAAAGACCCTCTCCTTGTCCCCAAGAATCCCTGTGTCCCCGAGAAACCTTTCCTTGTCCCCAGAAACCCCACGCCCTGTCCCCAAGGACCCCCATGACCCCAAGATCCCCCTTCCTCTGTCCCCAACAACTCTGTCCTGGTCCCCAAGGCCCCCCTCCCCTGTCCCCCGCCCCCGTGGGACCTCGTGGAGCCACTCAGGGGTGACGACGGGGACGCCGCGGGCCACCGCGCAGAGGAACTTGACGGTGCGTCGGACGCGGTCGGTCACCAGGTGGGTACAGTCGAAGACGGAGGTGGCCATGGAACCCCCCAGCGTCTTCAGGGCCACCTCCATGCCTGGGGAGGCCACCACCCCTGTGAACAGCACCTGGGGACGTGGGGACGCCACGGGGACGCGTTGGGGACACACCAGGGGTGG
>NW_008794585.1:19734-22799 GCF_000699145.1 Aptenodytes forsteri | reverse complement strand
CCGGGCCCCAACATCTGGATTCGGGGCATCCGCAGCTGTGCCGGGGGGGGAATCGCGACCTTTCGGGAGCGTTCCTCCCACGCTCGTGTCGCCGTGTGATTTTGGGGACCAGCTTTGCCGTTTTGGGGGGGATTTCCGTCGGTTTGGGTCTGTCTCCTCCGCAACGGCATCGCTGCCCGTGGTGGGGCCCCCAACATCTGGATGGGGCTGATTTCGGGTCCAGAGTCGGCTCCGGAGGCTCCGAACATCTGGAGTTGGGGCCACCTCCTCCATGTCGGTGTCACTGCCATCCCCGGGGCTCGCGGGAGAGGAAACATCTGGATTCGGGGCCGTCACCGCCGCATCTGGCTCACCAGATGCCCCTTGACACCCTTGCAGCCCCCCAACATCTGGAATGACACCGTTGTCCTCAACATCCGTATCACTGTCCACATTCAGGACCGGGCACTGGGTTTCGGGGGTTCCAACATCCGGAGTCGGGACCGTCACCTTCACATCTGGATCGTCATTGGTCCGTGTCGGCTCCCCGGGGTCAACATCTGGAGCAGGGGCCACCTTAGCAACTGGATCCATGACCTCATGGGTTGTCCCACGTGTTTTTGGAGCCCCAACGTCGGGAGGGGCGTTGAGGTCCTCCACATCTGTATCGCTGTCCCCACTGGAGGCCACCGAGCCACGGCTGAGGCCATCAACATCTGGATTCGGGGTCTCCATCACCACAGTTGGGTCTTTGCGGGTGTTTTGGGGTGTTTTGTGGCTTTTGGGGCGAAGAAAACGTCGATTCAGGCCATCATCTTCCACATCTGTGTCACTGTCCACCTCTCGGTTCCAACGTTCGCCGCGGGGTTCTGCAACACCTGGATTCGGGTTCTTCATCTCCACATCTGGGTCTCTGCGGGTAATTCTACGGGTTTTGGGACACCCAACGTTGGGATTCACCTCGTTCTCCTCCACATCTGTATCACTGTCCACCACAAGCGTCCGCCGTTCGTTCTGGGGTCCTTCAGCACGTGGGTTCGGACTCTCCGTCTCCACGCGTGGGTTTCTTGGTACCTCGTGGGTCGCTCGCCGGGTTTTTGGAGCCCCAACCTCTGGATCGGAAGCGTCCTCTTCCACGTCTGTATCACTCTCCACCAGGAGAGTCCATCGCCCTGCAACATCTCCATTTGTGGTCTCTGTCTTCACATCTGGGTCTCTGGGGGCTGTTCTGTGGCTTTCTGGACACCGAACATCTGGATTGGAAGCGTCCTCCTCCATATCCGTATCGCTGTCCACCACCAGCATCCGACGACCCTTTTCTGAACCTTCAACATCTGCATTTTGCGTCTCCACCTCGATAATTCGGGGTTTTGGTACATTTGGGGTCATCTGGTGGGCTTTAGGGTACCCAACATCTGGATTGGAAGCGTCCTCCTCCACATCCGTATCGCTGTCCACCACCAGCATCCGACGCCCCTTCTGCGAACCTTCCACATCTGCATTTTGCGTCTCCACCTCAATAGGTTTTGGTACATTTGGGGTCGTCTGGGGGGCTTTAGGGTACCCAACATCTGGACCGGCTCTGTCCTCCTCCACATCTGTATCGCTGTCCACCACCAGCATCCGACGACCCTTTTCTGAACCTTCAACATCTGCATTTTGCGTCTCCACCTCGATAATTCGGGTTTGTTCCATTTGGGGTCGTCTGGTGGGCTTTAGGGTACCCAACATCTGGATCGGCTCCACCCTCCTCCACATCCGTATCGCTGTCCACCACCAGCATCCGACGCCCCTTTTCTGAACCTTCAAATCTGCATTTTTGCGTCTCCACCTCAATAGGTTTTGGTACATTTGGGGTCGTCTGGTGGGCTTTAGGGTACCCAACATCTGGATCGGCTCCACCCTCCTCCACATCCGTATCGCTGTCCACCACCAGCATCCGACGACCCTTTTCTGAACCTCCAACATCCGCATTTTGCGTCTCCACCTCGATAATTTGGGGGTTTGGCATATTTGGGGTCATCTGGGGGGCTTTAGGGTACCCAACATCTGGATCGGCTCCACCCTCCTCCACATCCGTATCGCTGTCCACCACCAGCATCCGACGCCCCTTTTCTGAACCTTCAACATCTGCATTTTGCGTCTCCACCTCAATAGGTTTTGGTACATTTGGGGTCGTCTGGTGGGCTTTAGGGTACCCAACATCTGGACTGGCTCCACCCTCCTCCACATCCGTATCGCTGTCCACCACCAGCATCCGACGCCCCTTCTGCGAACCTTCCACATCTGTATCGGGGGGCTCCATCGCAACGTTTCGGGTTTTTGGTACCTTTTGGGTCGCTCGATGGGTTTGGGAGTATCCAACATCTGGACCGGCTCTGTCCTCCTCCACATCTGTATCGCTGTCCACCACCAGCACCTGACGTTCGTTTTTGGGCCCCTCAACAGCTGAGTTTGAGTTCTCCGTCTCCACATCCGTATCGCTGTCCACAAGTGCCCAGCGTCCATTTTTGGGACCCCCAACATCTGGATTCGGGGTCTCCATCTCCACACCCGGGTTTTTTGGCGTGTTTGGGGCCGTTCGACGTATTTTGGGGCACCCAACATCTGGAAGGACCTCAGCCTCCTCCACATCCGTGTCGCTGTCCACCACAAGCATCCGACATCCGTTTTTAGCACCTCCGACATCTGGATTTGGGCCCCTTCCCTCCACATCTGGGTTGCCGCTCACCTCCAGGGCAGCCCGGTGGCGGTTTGGGTGAAAAAGAGCAGTTTCTGGGGGCACCTTGACATCTGTATCACTCCCAAGGCCGAGGGTCGGGTCGCTGCCTTCCAGACGTTTCACATCTGGATTCGCAACCTTTTGGGGATTCAGCGAGCGATTCGGGGGCTGAAGATTTGGAAGAGCCACTTTCCTCCCCCCGTCTGGATCTGGGGTGGTTTTGGGGCCGAAACGGCGCTTTTTGGGTCCCCCGACGCCCGGATCTGGGCCGGGCGGGGCCGCGTCCGGGTGGCGGCCCGGCGCCGGGGTCTGGTGGCGTTTTCGGGGGCCCCGAACATCTGGGCAAGCAGCTGGCTCCTCCGGG
>NW_008794585.1:10835-13949 GCF_000699145.1 Aptenodytes forsteri | reverse complement strand
CCCGTGAGATCCCGGTGGTGGCCCCTGGGTTCCCTTCCCAGTGGAGTGACACATCCCTCCTCGGTGGCCCTCGGGCGCTTGTCGCAGTGGGGTGGCAGGTCCCTGTTGTCCCCTTCTTGGTGGCCAGGGTCTTCTCCTGTGTCCCCAGAGCTGCCCCGGCTTCGGTTCTGGGAGGGTTACTGGGGTCCCCAAAGGGGTCGGGGGTCCCCAGATCAGGGGGGTGAGGGTCCCCTAGGAGACGGGCGTCTCTGGCCCTCGGGCGCTTGTCGCAGTGGGGTGGCAGGTCCCTGTTGTCCCCTTCTTGGTGGCCAGGGTCTTCTCCTGTGTCCCCAGAGCTGCCCCGGCTTCGGTTCTGGGAGGGTAACTGGGGTCCCCAAAGGGGTCGGGGGTCCCCAGATCAGGGGGGTGAGGGTCCCTAGGAGACGGGCGTCTCTGAGGAGCTCGGGGTGCCCATGGGGCGCATGGTGAAGGTCCACGGGGAGCTTCAGCTGCCCAAGGGTGGGACGGAGGTCCCCGAGAAGGGTAACGAAAGGTCCCCGAGGTGCCTGGGGTCCCCAAGGAAGGTAATGGAGGTCCTCAAGAAGAAGGGTGGGGGTCCCCAAGGAGCTCAAGTGTGGACAGGGGTTGGACAAGGTCCCCGAGGTGCTCAGGGCGCCCCAAGGGTGGCATGGAGATGGAGAAGGAGAGTGATGGAAGTCCCCAAGGTCTTCAAGAGTAGTCTGGGGATCTCGAAGGTCCCCAGGGTTCTCGGGGTCCCCGAGGGTCAGGTGGAGATACCCAGGAAGGGTGATGGAGGTGCTTGAGGTTCTTGAGGGTGGGATGGAGTTCCCCAAAGAGCTCGAGGTCCCCAAGGATGTGCTGGAAGTCCTCAAGGGTGAGCTGAAGATAGGCTTGAAGAGCAGTGAAGGTCCCCGAGGCCCTTAGTGTCCCCAAGGGTTTGTTGGGTGTCTTCAGAGGCAGTGATTGATGTCCCCAAGGAGTATAAAGTCCCCACACGTGGGCTTGGGGGTCCCCGAGGAGGGTGATGGGAGGTCTCCAAGGAGCATAAGGTCCCCAAGGGCGGGCTGGAAGTCACCATGGAGGGTAACGGAGGCCCCCCCCAAGGAGCTCAGGGTCCCCAGGGGTTGGATGGACATGCCCAAGGAGGTTGATGGAGGTCCACAGGGGCGGGATCGAGGTCCCCAAGGAGGTTGAAGATCCCCAAAGCTGGTGTAGAGATCCCCAAGGTACTGAAAGTTGGCCTGAAGGCCCTCAAACCGAGCAACCAAAGTCCCCAAAGACCTCAGTTTCCCCCAGGGAGCCCCTCCGTGACGTCCCCGCCGTGTCCCCACCCCAGGCCAGAGCGGCGCAGGCAACAACTGGGCCAAAGGCCACTACACGGAGGGGGCCGAACTGGTGGACTCGGTCCTGGACGTGGTGAGGAAGGAGGCGGAGAGCTGCGACTGCCTGCAGGGCTTCCAGCTGACCCACTCGCTTGGCGGTGGCACCGGCTCCGGCATGGGGACCCTCCTGATCTCCAAGATCCGTGAGGAATATCCCGACCGCATCATGAACACCTTCAGCGTCGTCCCGTCCCCCAAGGTGTCGGACACGGTGGTGGAACCCTACAACGCCACCCTGTCTGTCCACCAGCTGGTGGAGAACACGGACGAGACCTACTGCATCGACAACGAAGCCCTCTACGACATCTGCTTCCGCACCCTGAAGCTGACCACCCCCACCTACGGTGACCTCAACCACCTCGTCTCGGCCACCATGAGCGGCGTCACCACCTGCCTGCGTTTCCCCGGCCAACTCAACGCCGATCTCCGCAAGTTGGCCGTCAACATGGTGCCCTTCCCGCGCCTCCACTTCTTCATGCCCGGCTTCGCCCCCTTGACGTCCCGCGGCAGCCAGCAGTACCGCGCCCTCACCGTCCCCGAGCTCACCCAGCAGGTCTTCGACGCCAAAAACATGATGGCCGCCTGCGATCCCCGTCACGGCCGTTACCTCACGGTGGCCGCCGTCTTCCGAGGTCGCATGTCCATGAAGGAGGTGGACGAGCAGATGCTCAACGTGCAGAACAAGAACAGCTCTTACTTCGTGAGTGGATCCACCTTCATCGGCAACAGCACGGCCATCCAGGAGCTCTTCAAGCGTATCTCGGAGCAGTTCACGGCCATGTTCCGACGCAAGGCCTTCCTCCACTGGTACACGGGCGAGGGCATGGACGAGATGGAGTTCACCGAGGCCGAGAGCAACATGAACGACCTCGTCTCGGAGTACCAGCAGTACCAGGATGCCACCGCTGAGGAGGAGGAGGACTTCGGTGAAGAGGCCGAAGAGGAGGCCTGAGGGACGGCCCTCGTCATCGTCCTAGGAGAGCCCTCGTCCTTCACTGCCGTCGTCGTCTTCGGAGAGCCCTCGTCCTTCACCGTTGTCCTTGGAGAGCCCTCGGCCTTCAGTGTCGTCGTCCTTGGGAGAGTCCTTGTCCTTCATCGTCGTCCTCAGCCTTCATCGGTGTCCTCTGAGAGCCCTTGGTCTTCGTCAGCGTCCTCGGCCTTCCGTCAGCGTCCTCGGTCTTCACTGTCGTCACCGGAAAGCACTTGGCCGTCGCCAGCGTCCTCGGAGAGCCCTCGGCCTTCGTCACCGTCTTCAGAGAGCCCTTGTCCTTCACCGCGGTCCTTGGACAGCTCTCGCCCTTCGTCGTCATCCTCGGGAGAGCTGTTGTCCTTCACCGTTGTCACCAGAAAGCCCTTGGCCTTTGTCATTGTCACTGAAAAGCTCTTGGCCCTACGCCGTCGTCACCGGAAAGCTCTTGGCCTTCGTCATGGTTGTCCTCGGAGCCCTCGGCCTTCACCGTTGTCACTGGAGAGCCCTTGGCCTTCGTCGTCGTCGTCATCATCTTCAGAGAGCCCTCGGTCTTCGCTGGCGTCACCGGCACCGGAAAGTCCCCGTCCTTCATCACGGTCACTAGAGTCCTTCATTATCGTCACCAGAGTCCCGGTCCTTCATCATGGTCACCGAAGAGCCCTCGTCCTTCACCGTCGTCATCGTCACCGTCACCAGAGTCCTCGTCCTCACAGACACCCCCCTCCCCCCCCCCCCCCCCCCTTTTTTCTGTCTCCGGATCGT
>NW_008794585.1:4314-9990 GCF_000699145.1 Aptenodytes forsteri | reverse complement strand
GTGTCCCCCAAATCCTCTCCCTGCCATCACGCTGTCCCACGAGGGTCCCCATGTCCTGGAGGGGGGGGGACGGGGACAGACACACACCGGACCCTCCTGTGTCCCTGTCCTCGGGGTCACCTCTTGAAGGGGGGGCCTCTGTCCCCCTGCCACGAGGTCCCTCCGCTGTCCCTTTCGGGGCCACCCGTGTCCCTTCTGGGGTCCCCAAACCCTCCACCCCACCGACAGGAGGGAGCCGGGTCTGCCCCGTGCAGACGCAGCGTCTTTAATGATTCGGGGACAAAGGGACACGTCCCCCTCCGCGGGGACACGCCAACCCTGGGGGGGGGCCAAGGGGACCCCCCCCCCCCCCGGGGGCGCCCCCCCCCCGGGGGGGGGGGGGAGATGGGATGGTGGCACCTGGGGTTGGTGGCGCTTTGGGGACACGGTAGCACCTGTGGGGTAGTAGTGCCTCGCGGGGGGGGGTGGCACCAGCGTGTGGTGGCACCGTGGGGACACAGTAGCATCACGGGGTGGTGGCACTATGGTGACGCAGCCACTCCGGGGGGGGGTGGTGGTGGCACCGTGGGGACATGGTATCGCTGGGAAGCGGTGGCACTTTGGCGACACAGGGGCTCCAGGGGGTGGTGGCACCGTGGGGACATGGTATCGCTGGGAAGCGGTGGCACTTTGGCGACATAGGGGCTCCAGGGGGTGGTGGCACCGTGGGGACATGGTATCGCTGGGAAGCGGTGGCACTTTGGCGACACAGGGGCTCCAGGGGGTGGTGGCACCGTGGGGACATGGTATCGCTGGGAAGCGGTGGCACTTTGGCGACACAGGGGCTCCAGGGGGTGGTGGCACCGTGGGGACATGGTATCGCTGGGAAGCGGTGGCACTTTGGCGACACAGGGGCTCCAGGGGGTGGTGGCACCGTGGGGACACAGTAGCATCACAGGGTAGTGGCACTGTGGTGACACTGGGGGGGTGGTGGTGGCACCGTGGGGACACAGTAGCATCACAGGGTAGTGGCACTGTGGTGACACTGGGGGGGTGGTGGTGGCACCGTGGGGACATGGTATCGCTGGGAAGCGGTGGCACTTTGGCGACATAGGGGCTCCAGGGGGTGGTGGCACCGTGGGGACATGGTATCGCTGGGAAGCGGTGGCACTTTGGCGACATAGGGGCTCCAGGGGGTGGTGGCACCGTGGGGACACAGTAGCATCACAGGGTAGTGGCACTGTGGTGACACTGGGGGGGTGGTGGTGGCACCGTGGGGACACAGTAGCATCACAGGGTAGTGGCACTGTGGTGACACTGGGGGGGTGGTGGTGGCACCGTGGGGACACAGTAGCATCACAGGGTAGTGGCACTGTGGTGACACTGGGGGGGTGGTGGTGGCACCGTGGGGACATGGTATCGCTGGGAAGCGGTGGCACTTTGGCGACATAGGGGCTCCAGGGGGTGGTGGCACCGTGGGGACATGGTATCGCTGGGAAGCGGTGGCACTTTGGCGACACAGGGGCTCCAGGGGGTGGTGGCACCGTGGGGACACAGTAGCATCACAGGGTAGTGGCACTGTGGTGACACTGGGGGGGTGGTGGTGGCACCGTGGGGACATGGTATCGCTGGGAAGCGGTGGCACTTTGGCGACACAGGGGCTCCAGGGGGTGGTGGCACCGTGGGGACACAGTAGCATCACAGGGTAGTGGCACTGTGGTGACACTGGGGGGGTGGTGGTGGCACCGTGGGGACACAGTAGCATCACAGGGTAGTGGCACTGTGGTGACACTGGGGGGGTGGTGGTGGCACCGTGGGGACATGGTATCGCTGGGAAGCGGTGGCACTTTGGCGACACAGGGGCTCCAGGGGGTGGTGGCACCGTGGGGACATGGTATCGCTGGGAAGCGGTGGCACTTTGGCGACATAGGGGCTCCAGGGGGTGGTGGCACCGTGGGGACACAGTAGCATCACAGGGTAGTGGCACTGTGGTGACACTGGGGGGGTGGTGGTGGCACCGTGGGGACACAGTAGCATCACAGGGTAGTGGCACTGTGGTGACACTGGGGGGGTGGTGGTGGCACCGTGGGGACATGGTATCGCTGGGAAGCGGTGGCACTTTGGCGACATAGGGGCTCCAGGGGGTGGTGGCACCGTGGGGACACAGTAGCATCACAGGGTAGTGGCACTGTGGTGACACTGGGGGGGTGGTGGTGGCACCGTGGGGACATGGTATCGCTGGGAAGCGGTGGCACTTTGGCGACACAGGGGCTCCAGGGGGTGGTGGCACCGTGGGGACATGGTATCGCTGGGAAGCGGTGGCACTTTGGCGACATAGGGGCTCCAGGGGGTGGTGGCACCGTGGGGACACAGTAGCATCACAGGGTAGTGGCACTGTGGTGACACTGGGGGGGTGGTGGTGGCACCGTGGGGACACAGTAGCATCACAGGGTAGTGGCACTGTGGTGACACTGGGGGGGTGGTGGTGGCACCGTGGGGACATGGTATCGCTGGGAAGCGGTGGCACTTTGGCGACATAGGGGCTCCAGGGGGTGGTGGCACCGTGGGGACATGGTATCGCTGGGAAGCGGTGGCACTTTGGCGACATAGGGGCTCCAGGGGGTGGTGGCACCGTGGGGACATGGTATCGCTGGGAAGCGGTGGCACTTTGGCGACATAGGGGCTCCAGGGGGTGGTGGCACCGTGGGGACATGGTATCGCTGGGAAGCGGTGGCACTTTGGCGACATAGGGGCTCCAGGGGGTGGTGGCACCGTGGGGACACAGTAGCATCACAGGGTAGTGGCACTGTGGTGACACTGGGGGGGTGGTGGTGGCACCGTGGGGACATGGTATCGCTGGGAAGCGGTGGCACTTTGGCGACATAGGGGCTCCAGGGGGTGGTGGCACCGTGGGGACATGGTATCGCTGGGAAGCGGTGGCACTTTGGCGACACAGGGGCTCCAGGGGGTGGTGGCACCGTGGGGACACAGTAGCATCACAGGGTAGTGGCACTGTGGTGACACTGGGGGGGTGGTGGTGGCACCGTGGGGACACAGTAGCATCACAGGGTAGTGGCACTGTGGTGACACTGGGGGGGTGGTGGTGGCACCGTGGGGACATGGTATCGCTGGGAAGCGGTGGCACTTTGGCGACATAGGGGCTCCAGGGGGTGGTGGCACCGTGGGGACATGGTATCGCTGGGAAGCGGTGGCACTTTGGCGACACAGGGGCTCCAGGGGGTGGTGGCACCGTGGGGACATGGTATCGCTGGGAAGCGGTGGCACTTTGGCGACATAGGGGCTCCAGGGGGTGGTGGCACCGTGGGGACACAGTAGCATCACAGGGTAGTGGCACTGTGGTGACACTGGGGGGGTGGTGGTGGCACCGTGGGGACATGGTATCGCTGGGAAGCGGTGGCACTTTGGCGACATAGGGGCTCCAGGGGGTGGTGGCACCGTGGGGACACAGTAGCATCACAGGGTAGTGGCACTGTGGTGACACTGGGGGGGTGGTGGTGGCACCGTGGGGACACAGTAGCATCACAGGGTAGTGGCACTGTGGTGACACTGGGGGGGTGGTGGTGGCACCGTGGGGACACAGTAGCATCACAGGGTAGTGGCACTGTGGTGACACTGGGGGGGTGGTGGTGGCACCGTGGGGACATGGTATCGCTGGGAAGCGGTGGCACTTTGGCGACATAGGGGCTCCAGGGGGTGGTGGCACCGTGGGGACATGGTATCGCTGGGAAGCGGTGGCACTTTGGCGACACAGGGGCTCCAGGGGGTGGTGGCACCGTGGGGACACAGTAGCATCACAGGGTAGTGGCACTGTGGTGACACTGGGGGGGTGGTGGTGGCACCGTGGGGACACAGTAGCATCACAGGGTAGTGGCACTGTGGTGACACTGGGGGGGTGGTGGTGGCACCGTGGGGACACAGTAGCATCACAGGGTAGTGGCACTGTGGTGACACTGGGGGGGTGGTGGTGGCACCGTGGGGACACAGTAGCATCACAGGGTAGTGGCACTGTGGTGACACTGGGGGGGTGGTGGTGGCACCGTGGGGACACAGTAGCATCACAGGGTAGTGGCACTGTGGTGACACTGGGGGGGTGGTGGTGGCACCGTGGGGACACAGTAGCATCACAGGGTAGTGGCACTGTGGTGACACTGGGGGGGTGGTGGTGGCACCGTGGGGACACAGTAGCATCACAGGGTAGTGGCACTGTGGTGACACTGGGGGGGTGGTGGTGGCACCGTGGGGACACAGTAGCATCACAGGGTAGTGGCACTGTGGTGACACTGGGGGGGTGGTGGTGGCACCGTGGGGACATGGTATCGCTGGGAAGCGGTGGCACTTTGGCGACATAGGGGCTCCAGGGGGTGGTGGCACCGTGGGGACATGGTATCGCTGGGAAGCGGTGGCACTTTGGCGACACAGGGGCTCCAGGGGGTGGTGGCACCGTGGGGACATGGTATCGCTGGGAAGCGGTGGCACTTTGGCGACACAGGGGCTCCAGGGGGTGGTGGCACCGTGGGGACATGGTATCGCTGGGAAGCGGTGGCACTTTGGCGACACAGGGGCTCCAGGGGGTGGTGGCACCGTGGGGACATGGTATCGCTGGGAAGCGGTGGCACTTTGGCGACATAGGGGCTCCAGGGGGTGGTGGCACCGTGGGGACATGGTATCGCTGGGAAGCGGTGGCACTTTGGCGACATAGGGGCTCCAGGGGGTGGTGGCACCGTGGGGACACAGTAGCATCACAGGGTAGTGGCACTGTGGTGACACTGGGGGGGTGGTGGTGGCACCGTGGGGACATGGTATCGCTGGGAAGCGGTGGCACTTTGGCGACATAGGGGCTCCAGGGGGTGGTGGCACCGTGGGGACATGGTATCGCTGGGAAGCGGTGGCACTTTGGCGACATAGGGGCTCCAGGGGGTGGTGGCACCGTGGGGACATGGTATCGCTGGGAAGCGGTGGCACTTTGGCGACACAGGGGCTCCAGGGGGTGGTGGCACCGTGGGGACATGGTATCGCTGGGAAGCGGTGGCACTTTGGCGACACAGGGGCTCCAGGGGGTGGTGGCACCGTGGGGACACAGTAGCATCACAGGGTAGTGGCACTGTGGTGACACTGGGGGGGTGGTGGTGGCACCGTGGGGACATGGTATCGCTGGGAAGCGGTGGCACTTTGGCGACATAGGGGCTCCAGGGGGTGGTGGCACCGTGGGGACACAGTAGCATCACAGGGTAGTGGCACTGTGGTGACACTGGGGGGGTGGTGGTGGCACCGTGGGGACACAGTAGCATCACAGGGTAGTGGCACTGTGGTGACACTGGGGGGGTGGTGGTGGCACCGTGGGGACATGGTATCGCTGGGAAGCGGTGGCACTTTGGCGACATAGGGGCTCCAGGGGGTGGTGGCACCGTGGGGACATGGTATCGCTGGGAAGCGGTGGCACTTTGGCGACACAGGGGCTCCAGGGGGTGGTGGCACCGTGGGGACATGGTATCGCTGGGAAGCGGTGGCACTTTGGCGACATAGGGGCTCCAGGGGGTGGTGGCACCGTGGGGACATGGTATCGCTGGGAAGCGGTGGCACTTTGGCGACACAGGGGCTCCAGGGGGTGGTGGCACCGTGGGGACACAGTAGCATCACGGGGTGGTGGCACTTTGGTGACGCAGACGCTCCAGGGGG
>NW_008794585.1:0-792 GCF_000699145.1 Aptenodytes forsteri | reverse complement strand
CGGGGTCTCAAAGGGGGCGGGGCTTGGAAGGGTGGGGCCTCCCAGTGAGGGTGCAGCCCAGTGAAACTCAGGGTGGCTTGGTTGTGGGGGTGTGGTCTGGCGGAATGTGGGCGTGGTCTGTTTGAATGGGGGCGTGGCTTCTCATCAAAGGAGCCTGGCTTCCCTTGAAAGGGGCGTGGCCACAGCGGGGAGCCCGTTCCATGGGGGTGTGGCCTCCAAGGGAAAAGCACTCCCTTTTAAAGGGGGCAGGCTCCCTTTAAATGGGCCACGGCTTCAGCGTGGTGGGGCCCACTATGTGGGGGTGTGGCTTGCTGGAAGGGGGCGGGGCTCCCCTTCAAAAGGGCACCGCCTCCCTGGGCTTCACCAGCTGGGGGCAAAGCGCCCCCATCAAGGGGCGCAGCTTCCCTTAAAGGGGGCAGAGCTTCACCCCAGGTGGTGGGGCCCACCAGCTGGGGAGGGTGTGCCTTGGTAGAAGGGGCGGGGCTCCCCTTTAAAAGGGCAATGCTTCCTTTAAAGGGGCACGACTTCAGTGCAGGGAGGCCCACCAGATGAGGCCAAAACTCCCCTTTTAAAACAGCGTGACTTTCCTTAAAGGGGCACGGCTTCAACCAAGAGGGTGGGGCCCACCAGCTGCGGGTGTGGCTTGATAGACTGGGGCGGGGCTCCCGCTTTAAAGGGGCATGGCTTCAACCAAGAGGGTGGGGCCCACCAGCTGGGGGTGTGGCTTGATGGACTGGGGCGGGGCTCTCCTTTAAAGGGGCATGGCTTCAACCAAGAGGGTGGGGCCCACCA
>NW_008794584.1:646351-688528 GCF_000699145.1 Aptenodytes forsteri | reverse complement strand
GAATACATCTCTGCTGAGCCCACAACACCCCCTACCTCCCACGTCCAGCCCCAGGTTGCCTTCCAGACTGTAGAGATCAAGATGGCACCAAGCCCAGCCTCTGCTGAAAGGAGACAGACTTTTTCTACCTTCAGGTAGACAAGGACTTGGCTGGGCTGGGAGAATACAGGCCGGGTCCAGTCTGTCTCTTCCTGAGTACTTGTGGTTTTATTTTAAATAGAAGAGCCACGCTCCACCCAGGCCCAGTTTGTAGTCTGTTGGAGAGCTCAGCTGGCCCATGGCTGGGAGTGTGGCCAGGTCATACCACTGGTTGCTGTGCCCTGACAGCTGTGCTTGTGGGAGTGGTGGTAGTAGCCACACCCTGCCCCCTCGCTTTGTTCTCACCCAGCTGTGCTGGGCCATGCCCTCAGGCATGGAGGGACACACACTCCCCCCCCCATAATGGTACCAGCATTAATTTATTAAAATTAATCCCGAAAAGTAACCATACAATAAATTTAAAAAAAATAGAATCTTGTAAAAAAAAAAACCCAGGTGCCCCCATGCCACACCTCCAGCTGGCAGCACCATGGGGCAGGTCTGGTCGGGAAGGGATGGGGAGATGAGGGTGACCCCCAGCAGCCTGGGGACAGCCTCAGCAGCACTCTGCCAGCCTCAACAGCAGGGCTGCAGTGGGACTAGAAAAGCTGCTGAGGCTCAGCCCCGCAGGGTAGGGCCGGGCACAGCAGCGTGGGGCTGGCAAGGGGTGGTACAGGGTTGGTGGGCCCTGCTCAGCACCTACCCCCTCCCACAAGCAATCCTGCTGGCTCCAGTGCTGGGGAACCTGCCTGGGCCCAGCCCAGCTGGGGACCCGGCTGGCTGGGGAGCTGGCCTGGCGGGCGCATCTATGGGAGAGCGGGGCCCGGAGCCCTTTCTAGGTTCCTGTTGACTGGTGCCAACCCTTGTCCCAGGCTGCTGTTGGGGTCATGGGAGGCAGATGGCATGGTGCCCTGGCTGGTGTTGGAGGGTGTGCGGACCCGGTCTCACTGGCCTCACCTTCACGGGTCTTGGCCCACAGGGAGCAGCGCGGGTGTGGTATCTCCCTCTGCAGAGCAGGCAGGGGCTGGGCCGCAGAAGAGAGGGGACAAGAGCATGTCCATTTCTCTGTCTCCCTGTCTCCTCCTGCGACCCTCCGCAGCTCCATCCCAGGGCTGCCCCTGCGTCTCACACACTCTTCGAGTAGCCAAAGATGCCCACAGGGAGGTACTTGACGTGCGTTGGCCACTGTGCTGCCAGCTGGAAAAACTTCACATCGTTCCACTCCACCCCATCTATGGAGACTGAGAGGAGAGGGTGCAGTGAGGCGCAGGCCCGCCACAGGCAGCCTCTGCTGCTTGGTCTGACACCTACAGCTCCGTGGGGCTTGCACCTCCCCTCACCTCGCAACATGGTGTTCTGATGCTTAGCTGTGCAGATGAGGCGTGTGATCCCTTCAATGACTTGGCTTTTGGGCTCCAGGTCCTTCTCTTTTGGTTTCTTGCTCAGGAACATCACTGGGGGCCGAGGACAGACACGACCAATGTTAGGATGTCCCCACCTGGCCCTGGGTGGGAGCCCTCACCCCAGGGCTGGCTGCACTGACTGGTCCTTGCTGGGCCGGGTCTCAGCCCTGCCCTCCTGTGGGCTCCCCCCCTGCCTTTTTTGCAATGGACTATGGCCCCACAGCCGGAGAGCACCCCAGGGTGGGCTTGGTTACCTTTCTTGTTTTTCTCCTTGGTGACCACGGTCATGGCCATGGTGCTAGGGGGCACCAGCTCCCCTGTGCCGGGGATGCGGCTGACCTGGAGTGAGCGGAAGTTGCTCTTGAGTGTGTTCTTGATACCCGTCTCCCGCTTCTCGCCCTCCTTCTTCCTGTCCAGCCCTTGTGTTGTCCAGTAGTCCACCTGCAGGCCCATCACCTCCACACCAGGGCTCAGAGACCTGGGCAAGATAGGCAGCACTATGCAGCACACGGGTGCTGTCCTTGCTCCTCTCCCTCCCCATAGCCCAGCTGCAGCCTGCCCTGGGAGCACGCTGGCCCAATAACCCCAGGATGCAGCAGGCTGGCCAGCGAGCACCTCAAACCCCCCCACCCTAGCACCCACTGCCTCAGACTGAGTGGGGCTTCCTTACCCAGCACCTGAGAGGCCACTGCTGACAGACGGGGAGGGTGGCGGGGTGCTCACAGTCTCCTTGCCATAAGGGGCTGCTCCACCGGTGGCTGGCGCTGAGCTCAGCAGGGAGGGGGTGCAGACTGTGGCATCATCTGAGTCCACTGGGGAGGAAGAGTGTGGGTCGGGGTGGGGGGACTGGGGGACACCGACAAGGGCCTCCCCACAGTGGAGAAGGGAGCCAGGGACTGTGGGCTCCCAGGGACTCACCAGAAGCGCTGAAGGACTGCTCCACCAGGCCCACCTTCACCACCTGCAAGGACAGACAAGTCAGATGATCCCCAGCATCAGCAGGGCTGTGCACTGCCCCTCTCCCCCCAGCCCCAATTGCCCGCTGGTCCCTCAACACACTCACCCCCACAAAGGGTACAAACTTCTGGCAGGAGTCCTCATCGGGGCTGCACAAGGAAAAGAGGCTGGTCAGGGTCTGGGTGTGCTGAGCACCAAGTGCCATGCGGCTAGCCTTGTGGCCCAGGGACCCCCAAGCTGGCAGGGGCCAATGTTGGCTCACAGCCACTGGGACTGTCTCCTTACCCTCCCTCCCACGGGACCCCCTGTCCCCGACATGGCAGCACAGGGCACACTACACAAGGAGGCAAGGAGTTGGCCCCTCCGGTGCTGGGAGAGGGCTTGCATGCGGGAGGGCAGCCCTGCCCCGCTTTGGAGTCACGGCTCCTCTGCACAGCAAGAGGGATGGATGCACATGGGGGTAAGAGGGGGGCCAGGCAGCGGCACAGCAAGCACAAGCCAATACCTGATATAAAAATCAAAATAGAGACTTCTCTTCCTTGGGTGCCAGAAACCAAGAGAAGGGAGAGGTGAGAGTGCAGCTGGAACACGAGCGTCAACCCCCGGGGCACAGTGCCGGCTCACGGCCCCCAGCCCAGCCCAGCCCTGGCAACCGGTCCCCACCGTTGGTGCTGCCACAGCCCGCAGCTGTTGGAGGGGGCAAGCGCACCAGCGGGTGACGGGGGATGGTGCTGCAGGCCTCTCACTGTGGAACCCCAGCTCCCCTCAGCACCATGCTGCTCGCCGGCAGAGTAGAGAGTGGGGCCTCACTCGCTTGTCCCCCGTCTCCCACAGCCCTGTCCTGGGCACAGCCCAGACTGGGGCCACACGAGGCAGGACAGGCACCTCGGGGCCATGCTCACCTCTTCTGCTTGTACGTCAGCATGGCCTCAGAGATGGGGAGCTGGTGAGAGAGGCTGGCTCCGGCGATGAACTGGGCAACGCGGCCTGCAATGTCCACAGTGTCTGTGGGCGCAAAGAGCCGTGAGGGCCTTGGTGGCAGCTGGGCTCCCCTTCAGGGCACTGCTGGCCCCAGCCTGCCCTGCTCCTCACCTGCGATGGGTGGCTCAGCCCTGCTGAACAGCTCCCGCCATGCTGTGTCCAGGAAGAGAGTGCTGTATTTGTTATCCACCGAGGCCAGGTACTTGGCCAGAGGGTGAGAGCCTGTGGGTGAGAAGGGTGACATTGGCTCCAGGTGGGGGAGCCCGGGTTGGTGGGAGAGGACAACCCTGGGGCCGGGCTCATAGTGGCTCTCACCCAGTGGCACAAGCAGGAAGCGAAGGTAGTTGAGCCAGTCGGGTGTCTTGCTGGCCAGTTGCTCCACAAAGAAACGGAGGACAACACTCAGGTAGCTCTGGTCCCCCGCCACCACCACCTTCACCGGGGGGGGCATGTGGGAGTTACAGTTACAGCTGCCAACGGGAGAGAAAAGGAGACCGTGAGGGACGCGCAGTGGCTCAGCAGGTGGGTCTGGGGGCAGGGGACGTGCCCCACCAGGCCAGCTGACCCAGCATCAGAAACCCATTGCTGACAATTTCCAGCTTGCTGAGCACTGCTGTGGGCTCAATCAGCACTGGGATCCCCCACTTCCCCAGGGCCTACACTTGCTCATATAGTTGTGTCCACAATCCCAAAGGGTCCTAACGAGCCCTGGGGGAGCCAGAGCCCTTCCCAGCCCTTCTCTACAGTCATAGGGAGCCGCCTGGCTGAGCCCAAGCTGTACTCACTATCGCTGGATGCGGGAGACGGTGGTGTTGAAGGCTGCCTGGATGTCCGCCACGGAGCAGGTGGATACGACCAACTGCTTGTGTGCCTGGAGCTGCTCACTCACGTACTGCCAATGCAGAGAGCTCGGGTTAAGGAACCCTGGGGGGCCATGGCTGTGCTGGCCAGCACCAGCCCATGCCTGCCCTGGTGCCCCCTGGGATAGAGCTGGGGCCCCTGTCCCCACCCATGCCGTGCAGGGAGGCTGAAACCATCAGGTCACCCCTGGCTGCATGCCCGAGCATCCCCGCTCCTCCTAGCTCTGCTCCAGGGAGCTGGCTGCCCCAGCCCCCTGCTCTCACCTTTGAGCACAGCAGTCACCACCCTGCGAAGGCAAGGGCAAAACTGTCCCAAGAACCAGGCTCTCCTCCACGAGATAGAGGGTTTGGTCCAGGGACCCTCTGATTTAAATCCTGCCATCCCACAGCAGGGCCCCACTCTAGGCTCAGTCCCCCTCTGCTCATTCCCTTCTCGCTCTCTCCCACTGTGGCACTCCAAAATCCTTCTGTGCCTCTTCAGGTGTCTGCATGCAGCTGAACAGTGGTAAAACAGGCAGTCATGCTAGACAAGGGAGCTTAGAAGATGCCATGACAGGGTCTGGGAATGGGCTCTAGCTCTTGTCCATCAGGAAGATGATGGACAAGAGCTAGAGCAGGAACACGCCAACGATACGCGGCTTGGGTCAAGACTCCACCACCTCTCACTGAGAAGCTGTTTCTTCTGCCACAAACCCTGCCTTAATTTTCCAGCACTGTTTCTGGATGTCAGATGCAGCTGCAGGATCCCAAAGGGGTCTCACCAGTGCCAGTGCTTTATGTAACTGCTGTTTGCATGTTTGCACACACGTACATGGCCCTGCTCACCTTCAGCAGTCAACTCCTCCATGCATTGGGGAGGCAGGTGCTTGTCAGGGGCTGGGCCCATCCTCACATGGACATGATGGTGGTCAGGATGAGGCAGGAAGGCCTCACATGCCTCCTTGCCCAGAGACCCCAGCTCTGACAATGCAATTAATGCTCCCTGGGAGTGGCGGGCTACACTCTCCCATCTCTGAGTGGGAAATGGCACCTCTGCTGCTTCCCGGGGCCTGGTGCCAGCAGAGGGAGTCTGGCACCTCTGCCAGGGCACCAACAAAGCTCTGACCAGTGTGGTCACTGGAAGCCAGGACCAAGCAGTGAGGACACAAGGCACAGTCTATTAACCAGTCTTTCTGGGACTGCTCAGGACATCATGCTTTGAGGATCCAGCAATGCTGGTGTGTGGCAGATGACAGGGTAGACACACCAGACTCTCATGTATGTAGCTCAGCACTGTGAAATGCACTGTCTCCCTGAAAGAAGGGCCACATTGGGGGAGAGGAGGGCACAGCTGATGCCAGTTTTCCTAGGACACCCTGCCATGGTTGGGACAATCCCCTGGGACCCTGCTTACAGCTCCCCCCATGCATCCAGCTCCCATCACACCTACTCACCTGCCCCTGCCACTCAGCGACATTCACTAGCACAATGCTCTCGGGAAGCTGCTCATCTGAGACTAGGATCTGGTTCAGCTGATCGTAAACAGATTTTCGGGGCACCTATGACAGCATCATCGTGAAGGTTAACCCCAGCCAGCTGCCTTAGCCGCTCTGCCCATGGGTGAAGGCCTGGCAGGGCTCTCGAGTGAGAAGCCTCCAGGTGAGGCGGCTTCCAGAGGGCCTCACCTGCGTGCTGTGCCATGAGTCTGGAGAGCTCTCGCTGTCCAGGCTGCTGGTGCGGCCACCCTGTCCCTTTGAGCTCTGCCGGTCCTTCACAGAGGTGCTGCGGGGACGCCACAACTGCTTGCTCTCTGCCTTGCTGTGAGTGAGAAGCAGGAGAGGCAACACTGTTGAGGAAATCCCATCTCCACCAACCCCCACTCACTCCAGGGAGCCAATGTGTGCCCTCTCAGCCCTGGCACGGGGCACAGACCCGCCTTACCTGGGAGACACAGCACTGGGGAGCTCAGCTTTGGTCCCGGGGCCCAGCTGGGCCAGCCTGTCCACACTGCCCTCCCTCGTGGCAGCCTCTGCGGGGGCCAGCCGTGAACATGTCTCCTCCGCAGCCAGCTCCTGAGGGCCACACACAGTCACTTCGCACACACCGCTCTCCCTGCCCTGCTCCCTGCACCCATGGGTGCCCCCATCCAGGATAGGCCTGGTGGCCCTGCTGGAGAGCCAAGGCTGCAGGGCCTCAAGGGGGCTGAGCTGCATCTCCTGCAGACCCTAACCCTCCTTCCACGCTTGCTGCTCTCCAGCCCAATCTGCTTGTCCCCCCAGTCCTGCTCCCAGGCTGGTGGGCACCCCTGGTACCCCAGAAAGAAAGATGGGGCCTGCGGGAGCTCCAGCCCCACTCCACATCCCGTAGCCTGGACTCACCACTGCAGGGACCTCCACTCCTGGCTCCTCCTGTGGTCGCAGCACTCCTGGTTTCCGCTTGTCTGCCTCGCCCTGGGGAACAGGGAGTGGGGTCAGAGCAGGATGGAGCGCCCAGAGTGGGGCAGCTGCCAGCGACCCATGCCTGGCCTCACAGAATACATGCTCCCACAGGGGAGCCCGGTGTCCCCCTGGGACTGGCCCCAGAGGATGCCCCCCATTGCTACCTGTCTGCCTGCGCTGGGAAAAAGAAGAGGAAAGAAGGGAAGGAGCAGCCCCAGGCAGGTGCTGCCAGGAGCTGTGGTCTCAGAGGGAGCTGCAGGCACTGCGGGGATGCTGGGCTGGCTGGGGAGGGAAGGGGGCAAGAGGTGGTGGTGGTGGTGTAACTCACAGGGCTGCCCGACTCTTGATCCTGCCCTTTCTGGCTGTGCAGACTGCCGATTTCAGTCTGGGAACCAGAATGAGAGACTCCCTCAAAGAAACGCCTGCAGAGAAACAGACAGACGAACGGACGGACAGACAGACAGACGGGAGAGAAAAAGGCAGGAATAAGAGAAGAACAAAGTCACCATGATCCCAGCACACCCCCGCCAGCCTGTCCCAAGCACAGAGCACAGGGCCAGACACCCAAGTGTCCGAGCGACTCACAGCCTAGGAGCAAACCTGCCAGCAGACTGCCAGCCCCACACACCATGGTCCGCTGCAACAATGCTGGGTGCAGGGACAGGATGGGGCCACCCCAGACCAACCGGGCTAAACCTGTGACCCCGGTGAGTTGGAGGCAGGGTCCCTGTTTCCTAGCCAGCAGCGATTTCTCTCTCAGGTGATCCCCTACCACTGCAGTGCAGGGTGAGGAACCGCCACCTTGCCCCATCTCACTGGTATATGGTCTCTGTCAACACCACAACTCCAACGTGCTGCTGAGCCTCTCTGCCGCCTCTGCACCAACACAACTCGCACAGATTTCTGCTGCCTTCCCTTCTGCTCCCCCTTTTCCAGGGAGGGCTCCTTGCCTCTGACTGCTGCTGCTGCACACTTCCAGCAGCAGCTTCCACCTTCCCTTTCTGCTTTCCCCTTTCCCGAGGCTCTGAAGACCACAGTATTGCACACAGAACCACTCCGCAGGTAGCGCAGCAGCACAGCAATGTCCTGTTTTGTTCCCCAGCACTTAAATTTGCCTTTTTTTAGGTCTCTGAGCTGATGTTTTGGTAGAGCTACACAGTGCAACTCCAAGGTCCTGTTCCCAAGTCACAATGGTCAACACAGGAACTCCCTTGGGACAGCAGGACTGTCTCTGCCACCACAGTGTGAGCTTCCACCTTTGTTTCCCCTTTTTCCACCCATTATTTATTTGCCAAGGACCCCCTCCACATCCTGTGGGCTGCTAAAAGACCAGTCTTTAGGAAACAAGCAGGCTCAATCACTGGGTCTCACCTGTCAGCTTTCCCAGGACCCCTTGCAGCAACTGCAGCCCATCTGCAATGTGTGACTTTCCCGCAGGAGGTCTGAGCCAGCTTCCCTCTAAGCTGTGTGTATGTATTTGCTCACTAACTCCCAGGAAAAGTTTCTCCTGATTCATCTGGTGGGCAGATGGGGATACCAGGTTGCAAGTTTCCAGGGATGGCCACAGAAGTGTAGGATACAGAGCAGTTCTTCTGTTAGGACTCTGCCAGGGTTTCCATTGTTTTCTATTGCCCTCATCTGGATATATCTGCAGCTTTCTGCAGGATACCTACAGACCTCTGAACACCTGGCTGCTCCATTTACTTTCCTTTTAACATGTTTCCTCATTTGTATACAGCACGCTGTGCTGCCAGGCACAACAGTGTTTGTCAGGTCCTTTGCTTTTACTGCTCCTACAAGGACATTTCATTTCAGCAAATGATGGTCCCCACCACACAGCAGCTCTTCAGCAGCAGTGTTTATACACTGGCTGGGAGAAGTCAAGGCTCAATTTTCCTCTCACTGACTCCATGACCAGCTGCTTCACGACATGTTCATTTACCAAAGCTACAGGTTTAGAGTCAGCATTGTGCCCTGGTGGGACATTTTCTCCAGGTCACATAGGGATAAATGATGTCTCCTGTTATTAACATATTTCTGCTCTCTCCACCCCTCCCATCTCTGCTACAGGATCTCAGGCATTGTCACCACCCTGTACAGTCATTACTCTACACTTGCCTTTTCTCAGCCAGCAATTTCAATTCACACAGACTATGTTAATAACTTAAGAGTCAAACCAGAGAAATATGTAAGTTTTCATTCATTTTCACCCCCCCAATCAGCATCTCTCCCACACTCCTCTGTACTGTCCCAGTAATCCCACCAGAATGTGACATACCCCTGGTGCCACTAGCACCTCAAAAAGGTATCTTCATCCTCTCCTTTTTCTTAGACCTTGGATGTGTCTAGATTGTATACACTTGGTCTGGCTTTCAACACCCCATTTAAATGGGTCTGTCTACCCCTTCCCCATGGAAGCTGTGTCTGTTTCTGCCCTCTCTCACTTGCAATTCAGCAGCTTTCAACCCTAGAGGATGTGTCACACTGAGCACAGAGCTCTTCTGCAATTCTCAGCTTTCCCTGTTCCGCAGTTTAAAGGTTCTCCTATAGGCATGACTGAGTCTGAGTCTCAGCAGGTTGAGATTTAGGTAAATCCCAGCTCTTCTGCACAGCCTCCTTCTGTTTTCAACGAATTAGCCCTGTCTTCCCCACCCACTTTCCCAGTCACCTATGGAGACATTTGCTCCTTCATCTCTGATCTTCAATCGAAGGCTCTGACTGTTGAGGTCTTACCCAACAGCCTTAGTTCTAGCTCCAGTTTTGCCCCAGTGCAGGAGCAGCCTACAGCTGCATGGCCTCCCTGGCCAATCAAAAGGATGGCTATCTGCTCCCAACACCACTGGCCCAATCCAGGACACCGGCCACTGCTCACCCTTAAGGACTACCTTAATGGCCTTGCTCCACAGAGACCTTCACAGTGTCTAGCAAGGCAGTCTATGACAGTAAATAAATCCAACGTGAGGATCACATCTTGAATTTACAGGCTGGGCTGGAAGGTCATCACCAGCTGAGAAGGCTATGCAGGGCCTTGGAACCACGCAGTCTACACTAAAGACCTTGGCAGCCACCTCCCACATCTCCTTAGAAAAGTACAGACCCAGTAATGTGAATTCAAGGGGATACACACTCAGCACTGCCAGAAACTGAGGCACTAGAGAGCAAACCAAGCTAGGGACACTTTGTGAACAGGCTGAAAAACAGCCCAGGGCGCAATAAGCTGTCCTACCAGAGACAGCAGCAAACACCCAAGGAAGACTGTAACGGCAGGTACAAGCACAAACCAGCGCTTACTCTAGGATGCTCTCCCAGTGACCAGATGTTTGCAAGTAGACACTTGCAGACCCAGAGCAGGGTCTTATATTTAAATACTCTCAATAGACTTTTCTTACAGTTTACATAGTTTTACATAGTTTACATACATAAACCGTTATCTGACCACAAAAAGACATTCCTTCTTCTCCCACAGCACCTTTGTTTCTTTAAAGCCTTTGATGGGAGACCATGTGAAACTCCTTTCGGAGTCCAAGCAGACCACCTAAGCAGCTCCCCCTTGCCCATACGCCTGCTGTCTCCTTCACGACTTGTGGGTTTGTGGAAGACATGACTTCTGTCACGTTCCTGTTTCTTCCCCAGTGCCCCATGGGTTCCTGAATCCAGCAGATTTAATTTCAAACAGTTTGCCTGTGGCAGACCAAGTCTGCTACCCCTGCTAAGTACCTTCAGCAGGGATTCCAGCTAATCCAAATTATATTTCAATACTGAACTATAGAAACAATAATGACAAGTAAGCTTGGCTTGGCTAGAAGAGACCCAGCGCACCGTGAGGCAGCCAAGTAGAAAGACAATAAAAGGCAACTT
This sequence comes from Aptenodytes forsteri, assembly GCF_000699145.1. Taxonomy (NCBI): domain Eukaryota; kingdom Metazoa; phylum Chordata; class Aves; order Sphenisciformes; family Spheniscidae; genus Aptenodytes; species Aptenodytes forsteri. The sequence goes on along the minus strand of NW_008794584.1, from coordinate 677,974 downwards.
TCTCACAAAAGGACAGCATGGAAACAGAACAGCCATGAGCAGAGAGGCCAGGTGAACGCAGATCACGTGGGAGAAAAGCCTGGTTTCACTGCATGGTCCACTGGAGACCTCTGTGCCAAGTCAGCAGTGCTTGGCAGAGCAAGTCAAGCCAGTGGGGGCCTGGGGAATGGGGTGAGGAACATCGCTGATGGTTGCTAGTCACATGTCTCCACAAAGGGTGGGAATGCAGCACGCAGATCTCACAGGGACACAAGGACTGGCCCAAGCAGTCACAAAGGGCTCAAAATATAGGCATGCTTCAGTGTGGAGAGCCCTGAGAAGGCCAGGGCTGTCAGCAGAAAGACAGGAGAGCTGGGAAGAGCGGGGGCTTAGATCAAGTAGGTACTCGTCCAGCAGATCAGTAAGTGTCAGATGCTGGACATTAAATGAGACTAAATGTGAAGTAAGCCAGTTTTAACGGGCAGTTTTGAGTTTATTAAACAGGATATGCAAGTGAGTAGCTCAGTGGTGCCAACAGAAGATGGCAATGGGAGCGGAGACAAGACAATGCCTGCATTAGCCCAAGCAACAGAAAAGTGTCAGAGGGCATTTCTCCAGGTCCCATAGACTGTGCTGTTGGCCTGTGACTCCCTGCAACCCTTACCTCAGGGTGGGCTTGGGTGTACTGTGCACACTCTCATTGTCCTCAATCTCCGGGCCACTGTCACTGTTGTTGCACTCTTCCAGGCTGTCATAGAGCAAGCCCAGGTCTTCCTCCACCTCCTGGGTCTGGTCTACAGGGTCAGAGTCCAGGACCTGTGGGACCAAGCCCAGAGGGCAATGAAGAGATACGGAGTCACCTGCATCCCAGGCCAGGCACATACAAGCTCCCTCCCAGCCACGAGGCACACCACGACACTGTTCCCACCTCAGGGAGCCAAATCCAGCCTATGGAAGAAGCAAGTGACACTGTCATTGGGCCAAAGGAGGATGCCATGAGCATGACCTCCAAAGGAGTCTCACACACCCATCATACTTACTGGGAGTTAAGACACCTGGGAGGACCCCCACTGGCTGTGCCGCACACTCAGTGCAGGCTCCCACCCAAGGCCAGCTACCCGCAGACTGATGTTAGCCTGCTCTCAGTCATGAACAGGATTGCCCCTGCAATGCCAGCTCCTAGGGCAAAGCCAGCGTATGACAGCACCCTTCTACCCCTGGCCCCTCTCCCCAACAGGAAGGTGTTTTTGATTTGTGCATGAGGCTCAGAGATGCCTTCCTGAGGCAGAAGGCTTTGGAAAAGCCAAGGCCCGGTCTATGCTGTGTCTCACACCACGTTTGGTAACACCCCTGAGCACCTGCAGTCATGCCTTGTGCTCCCAGTGAGTGGGAACCAGCACTCTGACACCTACACATCTGCAGGAGACACTGCCAGGTGGGGCAGCCTTCCCGCTTCTTACCTCCTCCGTCACTTTAAATCTCTTCAGCAAAGCCACAAATTTCTGCTTGAAGTTTGGTTGCTAAAGCAAAACAAGGGAAGAAAAAAGATCAGCAAAACTACCAAACCAGGTTCCAAGATGACTAACGTACAGGCCATGGTTGCTCTCTTTAACATGCCATCGGCTCCTTTCTAGGTCCACAGGCTCAAGGTCAGCTATGATCTCCCTCGCTCTTTAAATTTGCTGTAGGATTTGGACTAAATCTGGACTCCGCAAGAAGCCGCTGTGTCTGGGCATAAGGGAGGGTGCAAGGACTCAGACTCTCTGCTACAGGCTGGAAAAGCACTTTCTCTCCATTTAAATCCCCTTTCTCCCCAGACCATCTGGTTGAGGAATGCTGCCTTCAAGCGAGAAAAGATGTGGAACAAACTCAGGAATAAGGTGCCCAGGGATCTGCAGGGCTGAAGCAGATGGGGACGAGGAGATGCTTGGAGAGCAGGAGGCTGACAGGGCAGCTCCCTCCTTCTGCTGACAGGCAGAAGACCTGCTAATGGCTCACCCTTCCCTGCACCAGACTTAGCCTTTCTCAGGGAGGGAAAGAGAAGAACCATGTCACAGCAGCAAGTCAAAACTGTGTTGCACACAGATCATCATTGATAGGAAGCCAAGCTAAACACAGTACAGACCATGAGCTGGGATACAGCTCTGAGCAACAAGCTAATTCATTAATAGCAAGAGGTTTGCCCCTTCTTCTCAGAGCCAGGGGCTCTCTCCCCTGCTCTGCACCAGTGCCAGCATCCCCCCCAAGCCCCCCTCACTCCCTGCAGGGAGGGGTGGAAGTGAATCCCTTCCATCCCTTTGATCACGTTGTAAATGCTGATGTTACTCTGGTCATTGATGTCGTTCGGATCATTTTCCTCCTAGCCTTCTTGGTTTTCCTCAAGTCATCCTCTTCATCAAACAGATCCTGCAGGCAAAAGGTCACAGCACATCACAGCAACTCAGTGCAGGGAGCAGCATCTCCTAGAAGCATTCCTGCCCCACGCTTGCCCCCTATTTTGAAAAGCTTCGGTCCACTCTGCTCCCAAAGTCTTGCTTCTCACTTCTCCCACCTCTCTCCATGCAGCTCCTTCTCCCTCCTTAGCACTGTCCCCCAATAGACCTTCTTCCCCAGTGCCTTTGTGCCCAGGCCCCTCCAGGGGAACGCGTACCAGCAAGATTCAGAGGAGAGACAGCAGCTTTCTGCAACAGTCCTTGTTACAACCTGAAACTCTTCTCTCCGCACTCACCAGCCTCCCTGTGACCCATGTGTTGTTCTCCTGCTCTCCCCTCTCCAGGGTTAGCTCAGAGGGTGCAGCACCTGAGCTCACAAAAAGTGTTCTTCCAGGGATCAGCCTTAATGATACACACAGCTCCCAGGGGCACGGGGCCCTGATGTGTTAACCCAGCACGATGGGACAGGTAATGTGGAGGACCCTGAACAGGGGTTTGTCCCTGTGCTTGATCAGCATGCTACCACAAGTCTTTTTTGGCCTCGAGTGTAGGCACCACAACAAGAAGAGAGCAAACAGCAGTAGCAAAGCTCATCACAGGGCTGGGATGGGTCTGCCACCTCTGACCATTTTCAGACACAAACTGCACTTCTTCCTAAAAGCTCTGTTCTCTCTCAGAGAGGACAGCGTCTGGCCTGTTATCACAGGGAGATGGGAGAATCGTGGTGCAAGGTGGAGGGGGCTCAGCAGGGGTTTTGTGCTGCAGACCAGATGGCTCCAAGGACACATGGGTGATACCTATGGCTCTCCAAAGTCCCTTGCCCTTGCCCTACCATGGACTTGACAGCAGCCCACAGTTCTTCCTACTGTCAGGTATCGTGGCTCTCTGCCCTCTGAAACCATGACAAATGTTTACAAGGGAGATGAGAGGGCTCAGGGTGATCGAGACCCTCAACCCCTGATTCTTGCCCCAGAAACGGGACCAGGACATAAGCCACCTTGCCAGGCCTCCCTTACCTGACCCTGCACAGCATCATCGCTGGCTTCCTGCTCTGAGGAGAAGCTGTCATCCTCTTCTTCAGAGTAGTTATCAATGTCTGGGGAGCGATCTGAAAGCAGACAGTGCAGATGCCACAGCTAAGCACGATGCCTGTCATGGCTTCAGTGAAATGACTGGTATTGCTGGCAGGCGCTTGGGGGACGCACTCCGTTACCCATGTCCTGTCCCAAACGCTTGCCTTCAGGTCTGTGATGAGCGCTAACACACCTGAAGCTTTGATTTTAGGACCTGAGGGGACACTCCCGTCCTCATGGTCAATGGGCTGACTGGACAAAGAGTAGATGCTGATTTCAGCCACTCGGATGTTCACATCCTTCATGTTGCTGTGGAGGCCCAGAAGCTGCCCGCCATCCGTCGGATGCTGCATCACCTAGGCAGATAGACAAGCCCCCTGCTAGGGTGACACAATGGCAGCTGGCAGCCCACCCCCTCTGTCTTATAGCTAGCCAACAAGCCAGAGCACTCGCAGCACCGAGCGCCTGCCAGCTGGCCCAGCTCCCTTCCCAGCACTGGCACAGGGAGGCCATGTGAAGCTCCCCTCTGTTCCCAGCACCCTGTACCTCGGCCATGTTAATGATGCCCACTGCAAGGGTCTTGTAGCCCAGGATCGTGCGGTTCTTGTATCTCTTCCTCCGCTGCAGCATGATCTGCAGTTTGTTGCCATCTCTCTTGAGGAAGTGTGGGTACTGGGGAAGGGAAGCACAGGGAAGATGGCAGCATGAGGGCAGGGCTCAGCGTGACACACAGGTAGAAAACTCATCCTCAGTGCTGATGTACAGCAGGATCTGACCTGCTGAGCTTTGAGGTGACCCTCAAAGGTCACCTGCGCTCCGCATCATCCTCCAAATCCACATTGCCCAGCAAAACAACCCCTGGAGCAATGGAGCAGCTGGCCAGCAGCAGGAATCTGTGCTGTTATGATCTGAGCATGAGCAACCACAGGAGGCCCCTCCTCAGAGGCTGCCCCCTTCACGTTGAGCCCCCAAAGCCGTGCTTGCCGAGAAATGCCAGGTGAGGGGAGCACCAGGGAGCCCAGGGGACCAGGCAACACAAGGTACCTGCAGTGAGAAGGTCAGCTCCAGCTCGGTCTCCATCAGGCCGCCAGGCGGGAGGACGTATTCATTTGATCTCAGGACTCGCTTTGAACCCTACAACAAGATTGGTAGACGCACACAGCTAAGCTGGAGCATCTTGGCCACAGACCCCACTGCACCACACACACAAGTCAATGGTGTTCACAATCCACAAGGAAAGAGCCAGTGCCTTGACTCTGTTCTGTTCCACCTAGCAGAGCCACCTTACACACACCAATCAACTCTTCGCAAAAGCCTGCAGTTTCTCCTGAGCTGCCAAAAGCCCCTTCTCCTTGCCCACCTGCCAGGGAGCACTTGCTCTTCCCAAGCCTGCTCTGCTTAATCTGGCCCCTTGCACCTGGAGCCCACCGGATGCCGTGGAGGGGGACACCGCTAGAGCCAGAGGGAGCCATGCATACAGCACCAGCAGGGGGAGGAAAGGGTCCCAACACACTCCCTAGCCAGGAAAGGGACAGATCCTGGAGTACATCTCTGCCCCCCAGCAGATGGACCCAGTGCAGACCCCTGCCCAAGCACAGCTGGTAGGATGGCGCTGCTGGGACCAAGGCAGGATGTCCCAGGGGAACAGGGGTCCCCCTGCTTGCCCAGCTTGTCTCAGAAAACTCCTCCTAGTCTTTTCCTCAGGCAACAGTCCTTGTCTCTCCACATACACAAATCTTTTTCCTTTACTTCTGTCCTATCTTTACTATCTCTATGGCTTGGCTGCTGACAGAGACACTGAATGACTTGGGGGATGAAAAATGCTGTCTGCATGCACCAGGCTCTCTTGATCGCAGGGTAGCACAAGTCATGGACCCCCCAAAAGGCCCATGCCCACTGGCTGTGTCCCCACAGGGCTATGGGACCAGCTCCAAGTATAAAATAGCCTATGGTGATTCTTCACTCTCTCCTGCCTCCCTGTGAATGCGCCAGCAAGCTGATACATTGATCTAGGGAGGCAAGAGGATAGGCCAGTACAGCTGTTCTTGCAAATCAGTTATCAATGAATCATAGAATACCAGGTTGGAAGGAACCTCAAGGATCATCTTGTCCACCCTTTCTTGGCAAAAGCACGGTCTAGACAAGATGGCCCAGCACCGTGACCAGCCAAATCTTAAAAGTGTCCAATGTTGGGGAACCTACCACTTCCCTGGGGAGATTATTCCAACAGCTGATTGTTCTCATTGTGAAAAATTTTCCTCTTGTGTCAAATCAGAAACTCCCCAGGAGTAACTTGTACCCGTTATCCCTCATCTTTTCCATGTGACTCCTTGTAAAAAGGGAGTCTCCATCTTTGTAGCCACCCTTTAAATACTGGAACATGGTGATAACGTCTCCCCTTCCAGGTGGGGCCTGACAAGGGCTAAGTAGAGTGGGATAATGACTTCTTTATCTCTGCTGGTGATGCCCTTGTTGATGCAACCCAGCATCCTGTTGGCTTGCTTTGCTGCAGCAGCACACTGTTCACTTATATTGAGCTTGCCGTCCACCAGGACCCCCAGGTCCCTTTCCACAGAGCTGCTCCCCAGTTCGGTAGATCCCAGCCTGTGCTGCACTCCTGGATTATGTTTTCCCAGGTGCAAGACCTTACATTTGTCTTTGTTGAACTTCATAAGGTTCTTGTTAGCCCACTCTTCCAGCCTATCCAGGTCTTCCTGCAGGGTGACTCTCCTTTCTGAAGTGTCCACTTCCCCACTCAGTTTGGTATCATCGGCAAACTTCATCAGGGTACACAATTGCTTTTGTGAGCACTCCTTAATTTAAACTGTGGGCTAGTGAGCAGATGGGTCAAAGCTAACCAAGTAGGCACAGCAGTCCAAAGGAACCGGGTCCCACCTCACATATGTTGCCACTTCCCAGGACCTCATTGCATGCCCATACCCTTCCCAGCTTGATCCTGACAGATGCCGTGGTCCGCAGGATCCTAAGTTGGCTGCGGCCAGAGACCTAGATTTGGCTAAGGTTAGGTGAGGTTAGAGCCTTGGTGAGGTTAGAGCCCCCAGCTCTTCATCTCCAATGCAAATGGGACAGCAGCCCAGAAGTCATGACAGGAGCATGCAGGTGGCACAGTAAAGGGAGACCACAGCTACATCCCCTCTGCAATCAAAGGGAATGGCAATGGGGACAGGCGTGTTTCAGCACCCAGCAAGCACCAAGGAAGCTTGCTGATGGGAACTTCAGCAGGGTCCAGCAAGCCTGGGTGGTGCTGATGTAAAGCCTTTCCTGCACCTCCGTTGCTGGTGTTACCCATGTTAGCAAGGAAAAAAAACAAACAACCTATAGAGGGGAGGCAAGAAAGGCCTCCACATTTTGCAGTGATGCAGCATCACAGTTCTCACTGATACCAGAGCAAAGACAAGCTCTAGTGAAGCCCTCATTGGTTTTCAAGAGGCCCAGTCTGAGCTGTCTGCAACATTGCTCCCAGCAACTGTGCCAGGAGTGAGGCTTTCCTGTGAAAGGTCTTCCTAAAACTGAAGAGAGGAGTGGAGCTCATCCCCTTCACCATCTGTGAGCTTTCCTGGCCAAGAATGCACTGACTCTTCCTTCCTGAACTCTTCTTTAATAAGAGATGATAGGTGGTCACTATGACAGTGACCATTTACTTTAGCACATTTACCATTTGCTGTTTGTTGCAGAGAGATTATCCACCAAAGATTCGTTCTTTCATCAAACCACACATACTAGCGCAATTATTCTTCTTGAAGATGCTATTTCTGGGGACAGAGTTACAGCAAAGGAAAGGTGAGGACAGCCTGGGTGGCGCAACCAGTGAGTGAAGGTTTCATAAACATTGCTGTACTGTCCTCTACCATTATGGAAGTTACACACCCAGCTCCAACCCACTAGGCTCTGGTCCTCAGTGAAACGCCAGTGCACATCCATGTGGAATTGCAAGGACTGGGACAAAGGCTGGTTCATTATCACAATGCAAGCAGAAGGGAGCAGCAGCGGAGCTCAGAGACACCTAAACAGCAGTACTTTTTAGGTCTGGGCCAGTTCTTTACAGGTGCAATGACCTGGCAGGCTGCACCCTGGCCGAGCTCAAGCCCTAGGAAATACCTGGCCTGTGGGGTCAGGTAGCTCAGCCAGAGGACCAGCTCCCAGGGCACCATGGGGCATAGCACTCGCGTCATGGGGTAGAAAAAGGGCTAGACATTGTACTGCAAATGCGTGAGGTACAGTCCTCTCAGCAAAGTAAAGCCACTACCTAAAGCTCAAGTTCAGCCTGCAAGGTATGCTAGGTTTCTTGAAATGGATGGCACTCACATATCCAGTAGGAAACACTGATCACCTTCAGGAGCAAACCACAACCCAGCAGAAACTAGCATTGCTCCAATTAAACAGATTAGAAACTAGTACCTGGGGGCTACTACCTGCCTATCAGCAACAGGGAGTTAAGAAGAATTTGGGATTTCTAGTAAGGTCGACACAAACCTCATGAAGTTCAATAAAAGCAAAAGCAAAGTCCTTCCCTAGGACATCCCATGACTCTGCTGCCTGGGAAGAACCCCAGGCACCAGGACAGGCTCTGCAGAAAGGGACACGGGGGATCCTGGGGGGCATCAAGGTACCCCTACATCGGCAGCATGCCCTGTTGCAGCAATGACACCAATCTCAGCCTCAGCAAATGTGCAGGCAGAGAAAAGGGATTCCTCCCTTCTGTTCAGCACTAGTGACACCACAACCGGATTGCAGAGCCAGTTTGGGCTCCCCAGTACAAGACAGACATTGACAGACTGGAGCAAGTCCAGCAGAAGACATCAGGATGATCAGGGGCTGGAGCACAGGATGTACAAGGAGAAGCTGAGTGAGCTGGGTTTGTTCAGCTGGAAAAAGAGAGGGTGAAGGGGTACTTTACTGCTGCCTACAGACACTTAGCAGGAGGGTGCAGAGAAGACAGAACTGAACTCCTCTCAGAGGCGCACAGGGACAGAGTGAGAGGCAATGGGGATGAGCTGGAACATGGGGAATTACCATTAGATGTTGGGATTTTTTTTTTTCCTCTATGAGTGCAGTCAAACCTTGGGACAGGACACAGGAAGACTGAGGATTCTCCATCCCTTGAGAAATTCAAACCTCAACTGGACGTGGCCTTGAGCACCTGATGTAGCTCAGCTGTTCTGCAATTCGAGTAATGTCAGGCAAGACCAATTTCTCAGCAGAACAGTTGAGTATCACCATCAGTACTACAGGAAAACTTAATATCAGACTGTCACAGTGAAGATCACAGATGACAAAGACTGTCAAGGAAGTGAAAAGCAATAGGGAGAGGCTGTGGTCACAGATCTTCACTACCTAATAGACTGAAAACATAGAGGAGCTTTCACTACTATACACAGGTGTATGATGTCCAGGTCTGGTTTGCAAGGTACAATCCCCAATTTCAGATATAAATCTGTCCTGATGGGTCTTGTTTAAAACACACAGTTGAGGCTAGAAGAGCATACCAAACCTGGAAAAGGAGAGAGATCTAACATAGTATAGGAGACCAGGCCAAGGCAGACAGCAAAGCACCACCCAGAATTCAAACTAAAGGTGCATTTTGGGAGAGAATAGCCCATTAATATCATCAGCAAATTTAGTTATTTAGGGGGTAGCTGGGATTGCTCAGGCGGGACTGGAAAATCCTGCAAGTGGTTGCAAAAAGATTAGAAACAAAGCATGAGTGAGGCATAGACAGAAAACTCTGCATGTACCTTCCATGCATAGCAAGAAGGAGCAAAAAATCCAAGTTCCTGCAGGGAGCAGGGCCAGGGCAGCAGGCAGGCCTGGCAGAGAAAAATGAGCTTCTCAGCCTGGCCTATTTTGTAGCACACATTCTGGTCTGCTATGTAGGGGCTGCCAGCATCATCCCTCTACAGCAGCACCAAGGGTGGCACCTGAGTCACCAGCCACATCCTGCAAGCAGCTGCAGGAGGATCTGCATCCCTCCCACAGCACCTGTCACAGGAGCTGGAAGTTCTGGGAGTGCTGGGGCTTGTTTTCTTCTTTCTTTGATTGTTTCCTCTATTCACAGCTCAAGACTGGGTGTTTCTGAACTACAGTAAGTCTCTCTGCTGAGAAGGAGCACCACGTTTCCCTTCACACCATAATCAGTTACAACGCCAAGACAGATATCTGCACCTTTATGGAGCTGAGCCAGGCACATCTGAATCTCTTAATGCCATGCTGAACAATGCACAGAAGGAAATGCTCTATGACATCTCCAGCCTGTTAAAACAAATAACGAGGGATAAAGGTTCAAAAAACACTCAAGTGATATGAGATTAAGTCCCCTTTTTCACAGTAATTCAGACTTTACCTCACTGGAAGCCACTGAACATTAAATATTGAAATCACCTCTGGGAAATGGGTATGTTCTATAGACAAGAAAGCTCCCTTAGTCCTTTGACAGAGTTTTTTTCAGATGAAGGAGCAGATAACAGCACATGCCACACCTGGAAGCTGTCTTTTAAGACCAGAAGGGCATGATCACTGTGAGAAGATCGGATATTCTAGACAGGCTTACACTATCCTTTGCGTCATGTACATTCATTGAGCAGACTGTCTCCAGTGCTGGGGCTGTTGTCTTGGTGCTGGCCCCACTCAGGCAGGGTCAGAGCTTTGTTTCCATGCAACCTGCCTTTCAGAGCAGCAACTTCCTGACAGGCAACTTCCTTAACCCAACAGAGCTACTACTGAAATGAGAGAAAATATAGCTCCCCTTTCCACTGGTCCCCAGCTGTCCCCTTGGGAACTTGCAGGTCCTCCACAAATTACATGCATCTGCTGTTTCCATCCAAAAGATGGAGATGGCAATGCTCGCTGGGCAGCCTTCAAACAGCTTCTTGCTAGTGTGACTCATCTGTTACCTAGGAGAGGAGCAGGAGGGATGGATCCATCTGAGGCCATTCTGTAGGCAGGCTGCGCTGAAGCTGCCTACAGCTTCCATCTGCCTTCCAGGAAGGCTCAGCAGTCCCCGACCCTGCCAGGTGGAAGCAGCCTGGGGAGGCACACAAGTACACCCCACTCCCACAATGAGTGTCGAGCCACAGGGTAATGTGGGCAGAAGCATTCTCCTCCAGTTTCCTTCAGCTTTGCAGGAAGCCTACACCAGCATGCAGCCACAGGTATGTGGCCATGCAGAGAGGAGGTGACCATGTTTACATTAAGACCCTGAATGCAGCCTCCGTTCCCTGGCAGGGAAAGGAGCCCTGCAGTGAAGAGCCCCTGTGGCCTCAGTCACTGCTGAGGCCTGTTAATTTCTTTTGCCAACAGGGTGCAAGGTTGGCCTGTGGCAGAGATCTGTTTGAAAGAGCTGGAGTCTCACTGTGCAGCCTCTTCCACAGTCTCACATTGCAGTGCATGAGAGAGGGGGCAGCTGAGGACATACATGCTCAGCACACGGCAGCCCCAGCATAAGGGGGCTGCACAGGAGCCCAAAGTTCCCCAGTCCAGAGAAGTACAGACAGCTTGGGCTGACAGTGCAGGAGATAAAAGGAGTGAGGGACCAGCCGAGCCCTCCCAGCCACGTGGGACCCACAGCCCCCAGCTGGCTCCCAGCCCCCCAGTCCTGTGCTACTGGCCCCTGTGGCCCAGCCTTGATTACTCCCACATTTCCAGGGGCCAGGCAGCTCTCTTCTGCCAGGTTGTTCCCTTGCTAAAGCCTGCATTTGGGGCACAGGTCTCGGGGGTCTCGGGGATGAAAGCCCCCGGGGATGAATGGCACCATACACACAGTGATGGAAAGGCCAGCAAAATGGGACATTGACCAATAGTGTGCAGACCACAGCATCCTCCTGCTGTCCTCACTCCAGGCCCCGGGTTTCACACATTTCGCTTTCAGTTCCTTCTGTGCAAGTGAATCAGGTCTGCCATGAAGGCAAACCCCATCTCCCAGAGCTCCACTAATACTGCAGCTTCCAGCACTAATCCATGATTTAGATCCTAATGTGTGTGGCACAGAGAGCTCTGTGGGAGCACAAAGCTGCTGAGCTCCCGTCCCACGGTGCTTTCAATGGGATCAGCAGCTTTTTTGCCAGCTGACAAGAACAAAGGAAGGACACCAGCATCCCAGCTGGGTTAGGGGAGCTGTGGCGAGGACAGCATACTCAAGAGGCATCTTGCTTCCATGCTGTCCTTTGGCAGGCGGAAAGGATGGGCCTGCACCCACAGGGACCCATCTCTTCACCACCAGCTGCAGACAGGGAGGGGGGAGGATCACAGATACCAGGACAGGGGCAAATTCCCTCTCCCCTTGGTGACAAAGATCCTTTCTCCTCCCCTCTGCCTGGTTCAGAGTAGAGACACCAGGCCCAGCCCATATGCACAGAGAAAGGGAGGGGACAGCAGAGGCAGCAGTGAGAGCACACAGGGTGCAAATGTCAGCAGAAGTCATGCACAGAGCTGCTGATCCCATGCACCCTTCCCTTCCCACCCTTCACTCCCCAGGGAGTTGATCCAGATGGAGGGCACTGCCAGAAGCCACCCAGCACTGAGCCTGTCTAAAGGGTCAGGAACAGTGGGGTAGGGGATGCCAAACTCCGAACAGCAGCTTGAGAGGAGGGCCTTGGCTGAGGCAGGCAGGGAAGCAAGATGCACTCTGTCCCAGTGCAGAGGCCTGACCAAATTCACCCCTGATACAAACCAGCACCAGGCAGCTTGCTGCTGTCCCTGGGGCATCATTCCCATTCGCACCTGCCTGAGAGCCAAAATCTCCCCAAGGGTGCTAACCGAGACAGAAGCAAGGGGTTGGCACAAGGCAAGGGACATGCAGACCAGCACTTCACAGAGGGCACAAGGATAGGCTTGCTGCCATCAGGCAGCAGCAAGGAGAGGAGCCTACCTGAATCTTCACAGCGATAAGCACAGAGCTCAGCTCTTTGTCCAGCTCTTTCAGCACCGTGAGTTTCTTCAGGCGCAGACTGCAGAGCCTGTAAGACAGAGAGAATGGGACACATTCAGGCACCACCATCCCTGGGGCCCTGCCACATGGTACGTGGTGCTCGGAAGGCAGCCTGGATGCTTGGCCCAGCCACAGGCACAAGCTTGGCCGAGGAACACTGGCATTCATGTGCCACTGAGACAGCCCATTGGGGAAAAAAGGAAAGAAGGAAAATTAACAGAGCTAAAGCAGGCTTAAGGGATTAACATGCGACAGGAAGTCCAACAGCAGGCCATGTGGTAAAAGAGATCCCTTCCCAAGTAGGGCTGTTGCCAGCTCTGCTTAAATCTACCTTGGCCACAGTGCCGTTTATTTATAAACCAAAGCACTTAAATCCACTCTTATCCTGGACTTAGTTAAGGCAAATGTTCCCAGGCAAACATCACAACTCAGCTCTTCTCTTGTGCAGTACCACACAGAGCTGACTTGGGAAGCTGGGAGGCAGCAGCCCTGCAGGAAGCCTCATACAGCAGAGCCACCCTGACAACCTCAAATTCTAGGGACTCAGCATGGTAAGTGGCACTTCTAGGAAAAACCCACAAAGGAGCCTGAGGCTGAGTAAGAAGAGCTACTTTTGCTGCTTGAAGGATTAGTCAGTACCTGTGAGACAGCCAGCCACCCTGACCTCCTGCCTAGGAGCCTGCAGCAGGACTCCCGTGGAGACTGCTTGTGATGAACTATGTGTCAGGGAGCACAGGCCAGACACGTTTTTACAACAAGCAACACCGGCACTCGTGTTTTGCAAGCTAGCCTCTGTGCTCCATGCTCAACGTCTGCATTGACGCAGCCAGTGGTACCCAGGACTTTTGTGGATACCAGTGTGCTGTACCTGAGATTTAGGCCACCCTTCCTGGAGAACAGACAGGCCACTACCAAATACCTTTCTGTCTGACACACTGTGCTCTCTGAGGGCCAAATCTATTCCCCCTGCTTTTTTTTAGAAGGAAAAAAACCTGCTCTTGCTATGCTAACGTACAGCAACAGCGTAGAACAGCCCAGAGGTGGAACAACACTGGAAAGGGAAGGACAGAGAGCCATACTGCAGGACAGGTTTAGGGCTTAGCAAGCACTCACCTCCTACCACATCCCTGCTCTCCCTGCTAAAACGATTTTAGCTTGTGCAGAAGGTTTGCTGGACTGTGACTGCAACCCTGCTGCTCTGCTTTTTGACATTGGATAGCAGGGCATGGTGGAGACCAGAAGTCAGGAAGCTGGGAGTGCAGGCAAGCTCTGCCCACCTCTTTGCCAGACGGCCTGGATACCTTCAGTCAAAGCCCAGGGCTATAGCCCCCTAAGCCCTCGTACCCTGTGCCCCCCAGCACTGCAATCAGTGATCCCGTCTCTGTCCACCCTTCCCCTCTGAGCCTCTGCTTGTAGGAAGGGAGAAATCTTATCATCTAGGGCAGGCTTATTGCTCCCCATAAATACTTTGGCAATGTTAGGAGTGAGCTGCAGGGAGCGTGGCCAAAGACAAGGAGGCTACCTCTAGGGCAGGGAGAGCAGGACTGAGTGTTAGCCAGAAAGATGGGGTACAGCAACTACACCAGATGTACTAAGGAAAAGCTTGCAGAGGCTAAGCTTAGCTAACACCATCACTAACCAGTGCTAACTTTGACTGTCCCTAGTCCCTAGACAAGCCACAGAGAGGAAGGAGGCTTGAATGTGTAAGCCAAGGATAGAACATCTACTCAAACTTTCCATACAAGCACTGACCTAGTCATGATAGTTACGTGCATAGAAGAGTTATCCCCAAAAGACTAAAACTTCCATAAGGATATATCCAGTCTTAGTTTGAGGATATTGAAAGATTATAATTCTACCTGGCAGTTGTTCTTGCTGTAAAAACAGTCCTTATCCAAACTAGTCCACTCATTAGCTCTTCATGTTCCACTCAGGAGTCCCTTCAGTACCTGGTATTTTTCCTCAGAGAAGAATATGTGCATACTGATCAGCTCTGCCCACTTGGGCAGCTCTTTCATCTCCGAGAAGGCACTTTAAACCTTCTTTCTTCTTTTTCTATGCCTCTCCAGTTTTCAAGATCTCTTTTACACAGTGGAAGACCCTATACTCTGCCCCTGGTCCTTCCCATACCACATGCAGGAAGGTGGTTACCCCAGATTTGTGTCACCGCTAGGTGTTTAGTGCCTGTGCTAGACAGCAGTGGATTTCACACTAATCCCTGCAGATCTCTATAGGACAGGATCGATCCACAGTGATCAGAATGGTATGCCTCACCAAACACTTCAGCCAAATCCCATGGCAACTACGCCATGGTCTTGCCCTGAACTGATCACTGTGTGATCCCCCCAAGTCACTGAACTTTTTGGTACATGAGTTATAAATCTGGATCTGCTTGCTCATATAATTAAACAGGATAAGTAGTAACTGCTCTTGAGCTGTGGAACTACTGCAAGGACTTCCTCCATATCAAGCTGTGGTGAACATGACTGTGTAACACTCTGACTCAAAACAGTGACTGACAGCAACAAGGAAAATGAGCTCCAACAGGACAGTTTGACAGCCTCCTGGAACTCCAGTACTCCTACCCTCCACTACTGGTCATTTACTGGTAAGAGGTACTCACCTTTTCCTGGTATTATTGCTTATGGGCAGCAAAAATGCTGCCTTCTTTCCATCACTAACTGGGATGGTCAGTCAGCCAAAAATCCCCTTTCCTCATCATGGCTTTTTAAACATGCAACAAAATAAAGCAGCTCCTACTTTTCACTCATTCCGCTCTACCTCCTTGTTCAACCTGGTACCAAGCAGGAGCACACACCCCACCACTACCACTGGCCGAGGAGGTAACAAACAGGAGTACATGTACAGATATACACACACATTCACACACCCATCACTGCCACCACCCCCAGCTAAGATGATGGTAACGAAAAGGAGCGCGCACACATACACACAAACACATGCATCCCGACAGCACCACCCTGGCTAGGGAGCATGCGCATGTGTGCACCGACACACATGCACGCAGACACACATTCTCACTCACCTTAGCTAAGCAAGCACTAACTTTTGAAGTTGGGATTCTGAACTGCAAGCAATTACATCAAAATAAGACCAGGGGTGGGGGAGGGGGGCAGCGCGGACAGGGAAGAGAAAAAGGAGCAAACCCAAGAACTCACTGAGTTAACTGTCTGATAGCATTAAAACCTCAAAGATAAAATTTTCTAGAGTATGCAATTTTCTAGAGTATGTTCTTAGACACTGAAGTCATACTTTGAAAACACCGCAAAGCTTCATTCTAGGCACACTTTTTCCTTTTTTTTTTCCGCTCCAGGTTGCAGCTTCCCAGCTGTTTCCTTCCTCTCCAGTTAAATGACGAATTTGGAGTTTTTGCTCTGAAGTCTGACGATACACTTATAACACTGTCACCAACCTGGCCTGTGAGTTCATCTTGAAAAGCAAAGCTCCTGTAACACATGCATTTTGTGAAATTCAGTGCCAGCAGCAAAGCACTGGCTCCAGCTGTTTTTTGCAAATTCATCCAACTTCCTGTCCCAACAGGTGACTGCTGCTCACAAATGACACACACAGTGGCTAGTTTTACTGTTGCATTTCAAGGCCAATGTTTCAGTGAATGCCACACATCTCTAAAGCCCCTGATGCCAGGGGAATAAAAACCAAAGGTACTGTTCCTAAGGCTGGTAGAGAGGGAAGGAAAATGAGATGAAAATACATCTGTGCACAGTACAGGAGAAGCAGGTTAGAGCCTGTGCTTTTCTCATAAGCCTGAGAGCAACTAGTAAGGAGAGGAAAACAATTTTGACCTAGCTACAGCCTCAGCAAAAAGATTTGGGGGTACACCGTACACAACGGGGGAGCGGCAGCTTTAGAAGCACCCTGCAAAACTGCAGCTGCACAGCTACCCAAAACTTATCCACTAACTGGCAAAGGTGCCTGTCAGAGAAGCAGCTTGAGCTCTGTGTAAACAAGGAACGTCAGATATCTCTTTTTGCACAGGACACAGGCATTGAGGAGGCAGAGGTGCTGAGGAGCACTTCTACTGGGATCATACATGGAAGGTGAAGGCTAGAGCGTAAAGCGAGGCAGCAACGAGGGCTCTTTGAATGGTACATCTGGCCACTAACGGGATATAAAATCTTAATAGCAGTTCTCACACTCCTTTTGAGCAGACATGGTACATTTTTTCTGCTGGCACTCTGGGCTATTCACTGCTTGGCTTACTGACCACTGGTGAGTGCCAGCTCATTCTCTGGGCAGGATCATCTTCCTGAATATTTGCACTGATTTCTTCAAGAGGCAGCAGCCAGGCTCCCTGGCTTTTGCCTGTAGCTCCCATGCCACCTACAAATTTTAGAGCACATCCACCTTTCCCAGCACTGGCCCTCCACACATCTTTGTCAACACTACCACCCTTATTAGACGCACAGTTGTGGGCTAAGCCTTCAATAGCAGCAGTTTATTGGCTCCTCAATATTTTTCCTGACTTTGACAGCTCAGGTTTGCCTTTCAAGGTGATATCCACCTCTGACACTGGGCTTCTGGAGAGATGCCAGATGTTCAGTGGGGCTCACAAGGTATGGGACACTCCTGCACCCCTGCTCAATTGCTGTGCAGCATATATTTTCTGCAAAGCTTCCCACTAGAGGGCAGAAGGCAGCCATCCGGGACCAGACACCCTGGGCGATGGGGATGCCCTGCAGCTCGCCCTGCAGACTGGCTTGTCTCATAGAGCGGTTTGTAAAAGCAGCTTTATCCCCTCTGATCAGAGGGGTGTCCAGCCTTATAGCTCACCTCTGACAGTGGTCAAAGTAGGTGCCAAGGGAAGAGCACACAAACAGGGTGCGAGCAGTGAGATACTGCCCAGAATGCACCCTCAGCCACAGCTTTCTGAAGTCAAGATACTCCCTGAGCCGTAAGTGATATGTATGCACGAGACACCACTGATGCACGCAGAGGGGAGGAGAGACCTACTCCACTTTCAGAAACCAAGTCCTTGTTGCCAGCAAACAGGAGCGATGAACTGGGACAGCAGCAGGCTCTTCATCAGTCTTTGCACCTCAGGCATCAGGACAGGTAGGTGGGCCAATTACATGCTTTAAGATGAACTGGGATGAAGGCCGTGCTTTGAGAGCCTCCCCAAGGGAAAGTGTGACAGAGCACGCAAGGCTTGCCTCTCTGCCCTCCAGCAACTGCAACTGCTGCAGCCTGGGAAGGGCAAGTAAAGCAAGCTGCACTGAAGTGGTGTAACACAGTAGGACACAGAGGCCAAAGGCCATGATGGTACCCTCCTGAGGTCCCCAAGGAAAGAGCTAGGGCCAGGGCCACCAAATACCTGCTGTGTATCAGGTCCCCAGCTGAGCTACGCAAGGTGGTGTGCAGCACAACAGCCCTGGTGCTGACCAGCAATCCTCTCCTTGCCATGAGAGAAGCATTTTGGCTCCCCAGCATCCTGGCTGACAGCAGCTTGCTACCAATAGCACATGTCTGCCCTGCTGCTGGATCCAGAGCAGACCTCTGTTACTGCAAATTGCAGTAGGTTTGACTCATCCCAATTCCCAGGTGACCTTCCCAAAGGAAATCCCAAAGCATGAGGGACAGGAAGACAAAACTCCCCAGGTTGCTATGTCCATTTCCTGTAAAGCATTTCACAGCTTATGGCTCTGCCTGCCTTAGGAAATCCAGCCTGTTTTCCCATGTGACTATTCCTGGTCCCCTTGATCATCCCACCTCCTTCGAAGTGCCTCTAGACAGACCAAACTCAAGGCCAAAGCTCAGATATTCTGGAGGACCAGCTGACACTCTTCTTCCTTTCGTCTCTGAGGGTTATAACAGCAAAGGAATGTAAAGCCCGTGCTGAGAAGGGATTCCTTCTCCCCACAGCAGCAAGTTGGACGCACTACACAGGAGGAGGACAGAGGGCAATGGCATGCTGGGAACAGCAAAAAATGCCAGTGTCGGCAGGGTACACATTACCAAGAGCAAGATGGCATCCTCAGTCAGGACAAATGGGAGGCAAAGGGAAGAAAAGAGTGTCCTGCAAGTAAATACATCCACCTTTCCTTGTCTTCATAGCTGGCTGCCTGCAGCTGCCCAGAGTCCTCCTCACAGCCTTGTGTCCTGGCTAGCAAATGCCTCCTGGGATGGCCGTTCAAGACAGACTGCAGCCTCTTTTCAAAGAGGCCAGTGCAGGCCCTGCCAGTGCAGCACATAAAATGGGAGCTTGAGCTCCAATTGAATTGGAGCACCTCATTTTTTCATTTTTCCTATCCTCACAGGAGAGAAAGCCCACCCCAACAGCCCCCACTGTTCTCATCTGACTGGGTAGTCCATTCTTAATTGCATGAAACATCACCATTTCACCATGTATGTACATTTATCAGGCATGCCCTGCTCCGATCAGCCCTTGGAAGAGTGCCTAACTTTAACCTCTGGGCAGATGATCTCAGAACAGCTCTGGTTTGGTCAGTGACTTGCCCTTGAGCTTGCTGCACCCAGCTGCTCTATTAAACACACTCAGAAGCGGCTTTCTCACTGTAGGGACCATGCATGGCCCAGGAGCTCTGACTGCCACCCAGAGGCCTCCTGGGAACAGCCTGCTCTCCCATCACAAGCTCTTAGCACTCCTCTGTGTTCAGATATATATTTCATAGTATTGCAATACCACTGAGACGGCACAGTCACTCACAACAGATGCATGGGCAAGAGCAGGTCACACCCCAAAGAGATACAACAGTTAGGACAAGGCATAGCAGACATGCCAGGCTGGGACAAATGCACCTACAAGATAAGGAGGCTCAGAGAAGGGACGAGAATATCAACAGACCGTGTGCATGTCTCAGCCAGCAGCAGTAGCTACTAGTGATCACCAACAGCAGCTATCGGAGCTGCTTGCTACCTGTGTGAAAGCAGCCAGGTGTGAGGGAGGATTGAGCACAGCCAGGCAATGGATTCACTGATTTTGTCTGGAAGACGTAAGATTCACTCAGCATTACAGAAGAGATCTGTTGGATTTATCTAGGAGAATGTAAAAATCTTTCGAAATACCTAACATGATGTGCAAAATCATTCTCTTCCCCAGGGCTTTCAAAACTGGTATCTGACAGCTGTAGCCAAACTGTAGCCAAAACTGTTCTTGGACCAGCCACTATGTTTCCTTCACAGGATTTTAACAGGTTATGCTTTTGACACATCCTTGTTAAAAAAGATCAGCCAAGATGCATTATTGAGTGTACACCATCCCTAAACACAGGGAGTCACACGAGGAGAGGCAGACAGAACAGCAGCAGTGCTGTGCTCAGGGTGCATAGTACTTTTTATTCCAAAAAGCTACATCTACTACAGGCTTTCAGCTGCTTTTGTGCTGCCAGAATGTTAACATGCAGGCAGCGCACGTGGAAGAAGATCTGAACTACGCGTAACACTGCATTTCTAATGAAAGAATGGCTGTTCAGGAGAAGAGCTAACATCAAGATCCCTCTGCTTGTTTGCTGCCCATGGCATAGCGAGGAAGGGTGGGCTGTTCCAAGCAGCAGGGCAATGAAGCAGAGGCGTGAGGATGCATGGCTTCTTCAGTGCCATTGCAGAGGTCACGGCATCCCAAATCAGGACAGAGCAGGCCTGGCTGCAATGAAAAAACAGCTCTCACACAAATGCTTGGCCAAGGCCAAATCAGGGAGTATTCCCTGTTCTCCAGCATCCCCACTGAGCACAGACAGCAGTGACACTCTCAACCCAGCAAAGTTGCCCAGGATTCCCACTGGTCAGGCCTGCAGCTGACTGCTCCACAGCACGTGTGCTTTCCTTCTCAAAGCTGCTGAGCCGTTCTCTGAGATTTGGATGTGCCTCATCACATGGGCAAGTAAGTGTATGCCAGCATCTCTCCATGCAAATTGCTTCTAAACAAGACAGATGCTGCTTTCTTAGACCAATGCAAATGCCATAGTGGAGGCAAGCCAAAGATAAGCCTATATGATGAAATGCTCCTTTCCTGTTCCCAGGCAGATTTGTCTAAGCATAACTGTCCTTTGCAGGCTCCATAGCTACAGACAGCTCCACAGTTTTGGACTCAGCAATACAGGCAGCCTTGAAAAGAAGTGGATCACTCTGGCCTGCTAGCTGTTTGTGTTGTGTACTTATGTCTAGGACACAAGTGCTTGCTGCTATGCTCACTTCCAGGACGGCTCAGTGTGGGACACTGTACACAGCAAAGAGACAGCTAAAGTCAATATATAACCTGAATGCCACCTCTTGACCTGAGGACTGCTTCCTCCTGAGAAATGCCACCTCCTGACCCATCCCTGCTGTGCACTGAGAGCTCCCACATGCTTTGCCAGCCTGGAGAGCAAATCACACACAAGACATGCATCCTTCCTACCCTGATCTCAGGGGTCATTTCTGCCAAGGCGGCTAGTCCCACTGTGGGAGGAAAGAGCTACTGGGTGCTACTGTGGCACCAAGCCTACCCAGCACCACGAAGTCCCAGGCAGGATGAACACTGCCTGCATATGCAGCCAGCACAGAACCTGGGCAACAGGAAACAGACCACTACAGCCTGTCAGCATTGGCGGGGCTATTCCTGCCCCTCCTTCCTAGCAAGTCCCCTCTCTCCACACAGAATTCAATATAGAGCTCTGCCCAGCAGAGCGTATGAATTAGCAGGGACTGAACCTACCAGTACAGAGAGTTAAGGCGGGTACCACTGTTCACTGATGCAAGCTACAGCCTTCTGCACATCCAGCTTTCCTCTGTGCTGTTAAACACTTTCTTTCTGAGCCAAGCCACTCCAGGGAAGAGCTGCTCCATCTCTGATGGTACTGACACAGCCCTGGACCCAGCACAGCTACCAGCCAGGCTGCTACTGTTTTATCACAGCTTCATGCCTGCCTGTAAAGCTGCACTAAATGCCTCCCTCACACAGTACAGCTCTGCTCCACAAGCCTTCAGCCTGCCCAAGTAGGCAATATAACTACAATAAGGCAAAATGTAAGGAACAGGTACCAATAACAAGGCAGAGAACACCCAGCTCTCCGCTCCAATGGGGCTGCAGCTTTGAAATTTGAACTGACACATTTTGCTGCTCGTGAGGCTTCCCTACACCCTCCTTATACCCAGTGATGTGGTTTTTAAACTTCTCTCCTTCTACTCTTCCATAAATACTAAATGAAGTTGCCCAACAGGTTCAAAAGCTAAGAGGAAAGACTAAAATACTCTTGGGAACTGCATGTTTCCCAACAAAATTCTTTTCCTGCTAACATTTAATCTGATTCAAGTCAGATACAAACCTGGCACCTCATAATGTCATTTTACAGTCTGGTCATGCTGCTCTGTGCCAGAAGACGTCAGCAACAGAAACATGCCCTACCAAAGCATCATGGCCTAGTATTATCATCCCCAGGATCTGCACAGGCTGGAACACTGCTATTTTAATAAAGTTGCTGTGCTGTCTTCCCAGATGTATTCAGACTCTGTTCACAGCCTTCCTCACTAGTTTTGCTTTAAATTCTTTCCTTTTAACCAGCTTGTAATTTGGTACCCGCCTGTACTTTCTTACCACAGCGCTGCTGAAAGCACTGCTTTTCACCCACCACCCCAGACCTCTGGGTCTATGGGGACTACTTCCCAGGTGGAAGCAAAAGGGATCCATGCTGACTAAAAGTGAGCTTAAATTTTCTGCATTGAGTTTCCCAACAGGTTTTTAACCTCTCTGATACACAGGTCTCTTAACCCACTGATCTAGATCAGTAAGGCCACTGTGCTGACCACACACGACACAAAGACCCTTGTCTGAAAAGTGGGGGAGCTATGAAAGGACAGTTGTTAAAATCATGTGAGAACAACCACTCTGTGCATTCAGTGTCAAAAGCAAGATCAGAGTGTGGAATGGAGACCCTGAGATCTGCCTAGAAAGACCTTGTGGGCTGCTCCAACCTGTCATTGTCACACGCATACCAGAGCTATCTCACACACCACATGGCAAGGAGCTGCAGCTTACCTGGTGCTACAGAGCAGCTTTCCTTTTAGCACAGAGATGCCTGCAAACACCCTAGCATACACTGCTTCTCTTTGTCAGTCAGCTTCAGAAATAGCCCCTCCTGGCAGAGACGTCCATCTTGTCACACCACTGCAATCCAAAGCTGCTGGGCTGTTTCTACCCAACCACGCATGCTTTTCTGAGGCAGAGATGCCACACAACCCATGCAGCTGGAGTGGAAGTGAGAAGGCTGTACACATTGCTATGGCTCGCGCTAGATCCCTAGCTGAGGGGTACCATGGTATTTACCAGAAAACCCCAGCAATAGAGTAGTGCCTTGTGCTCAGGTCCACCCCTGTAACATCAGGGTCTCTGGGAGGAGGCACTGAGAAGCATGGACTGGCAGCCCTGCAAAAGTAGAGGAGCTGTGTCCAGGGAGCAGCCTGAGCTGCAGCGGGCCAGAGCAAAGGCAGTATCCCCTTGAGGACCTCTCCAGGCAAAGCACGCAGGCAGCTGCTGCCTGCAGTCATTCATGCTCACTGGTACCATAAGATTTCCCAGCAGGCCGCCAGGCTACCCAGCAGGCACAGTCCCTGCTCTCAAAGGTGCTGCAGCTTGAGCTCAGCAGCATCAGACTCACAGGCTGACGGGGTCCTGGGGGCTCCAGCAAGCAGCACACAGACTAAGCAGATGACACTCCATGCACCTGGAGCTGCTCACTTCCAGCCACTGTCCCAGTGCAACAGGACATTCTTTCCAAGGATCACTGTGCCCATCCAGCATCTCAGCAAGCTGCAAGCAGAGCCAGGAGCTATCATGACAGACATTTCATCTAGCAAAAGGGTCTGTGAATAACTGGGTGTGCCTCCTCACCACGTCCTATATTACAGCCACACTGGGCACATGCAGCCATCCAAAGACACCCTGGCTAAGACAATGTGAATTTGTAACATACATGAAAAATTCAACACCCTACCAACCACTTACTCTCTTTAAAGCACATTTTTGTAGTGCTCACCAGAGCATCAGAGTGCCTATTGGAGAACTCAGGAAATGGAGGGACAGGTGGTTTATCATACAAGCCTTCCCACAAACCCGTGGGAATCTGTGGCTGAAGTGAAGGATTTCCTGCACCATAGGTGCACACAAAGCCACCTGGTGCAACAGAGGCGCTCCTTTATGCCTGTTATCTAGGCATGTATTGGCCAAGTCAAATCTGTATGTTCAGATGCAGTGTCCTTGTTTTCTTTCTAAGTACTCTGAATTTTATACAGGAGGTTGTTAAAAGTTTCTGAAATCAGTTGTCGCCAGCTCTTCTACACGGCCTGTTAGAAAAACATATGCCAGTGCACATAACTTGGGACTGGCCCACAGGCAGCTCTGCACCAGCCAACTGAAGCAGAGGAGACAAAAATGTGGCTTTTTTGGTTCACTGATCAAACTGTAAAAGAAGCCTATAAAAGAAATAAAAGCTAGTTCAAGCCCAGAATAATACTGAAAAGTTTTGAAAACAGCCATGAGGGGACACGTCTGAATCTGACTCTATCTAACATGGAGGAAGTGGTTAAGAAGGGCAGGCAGTAAGACTGCAAGTGACTGTGAAATTCTAGCCAGTTACAATTTTTAAGAAAAGGACAAAAGTCAAGGGACAACAACATCAGGGGAGCAAACTTAACTAAAGGCCCAGGATCTGGATCTACCAATAGGGCATCACTCAAAGGAAAAAACCAGTTCAGAAATATCTGGCAGTTCCTTTACAGAAATGCTGCGAAGGCATCAGACAACCCACCCTAATGCCTGAAGGAAGGGGCAGCACAGCAGCCTGGCTAGATCGCACTATCTTCAGTTCCCAGGGCCAAGAAGCAAGCATCTAAAACATGAAACCAAGTCAAGTTACCAAGGGCACGAACAGCAATATGCAGAAACAAGAACAAAACACAAGCCCAGAGAAGCCAAGGCCCGCAAAGCATTTATCAGCTTGTTAGCAGCATGTTATATTCACTGGTGCTCAGTTTGCAGCTATAAATAGGCTGCCAGTTCAAAGGAGAGGTGAATCCCTTCCTCGGGATAATCACATACGGAGAAGAGGCAGAGAAAGCTGTTCCCCCAGGGAGGCTGAAGGGCACGGCTACCCAGGTACAGAACCACACAGTCTTTTGTTAGCATGATTCCTTGGGTGCAATCGCCCTACTCTTCCCTTGTGTAAGATATAAAAGATCAATCAGAGATTCTACATCGGAGCATCACCATTGCTCCTTATCGTAAGTGGCAGGCGGCAGGATCGGCCCAGATGTGGTGGAGGGGGTGAAGGCACAGAGGCTGAGGTGAGAGGAGACACAGGTCCACAATACCTGGAGACCCAACTACTATCCAGAATCCTGGAAGCTGCATAGACCATCCGACATGCTCAGAGCACCTAGCCTCACAAACACAAGCCATATCTCCAGCAGTGGCAGGGCCAGGGATGCCCAGCCCAACAGCAGCAGTCCTGCCTGCTACTGGTCAGGAGATGTTCAGAGCTGCTCTCTGGACCAACCTGACACAGGAGAAGCAGTTCCACTGCTGTCACTGCAGATAGCATGCTTCCCGCTAACGCCTACACTAGAGCAGCAGCCCAGCATCTCCAGGATTCCCACAGTCATCCCAGTGTCCTACAGTAGATAAAAAAGCTAGGCCCTATCAGCTCCCCAACAACAAGCACTCATAGCCAACACAGAATGCCCCAGAACCATGTCATGATACAGCGAAGTCCCACCCAATCTTAAGTGAACCTCTCATCCACTGCAACCCTGGCAATGCTGTCTGCGTTATCACTGGGGCTGGCTCCAGTATCAAGTACACTGACACATTGAGGAAACAGGAGTACAGTTTGGTCCTGTCCACAGAAGCAAATACCACCAAGGTCCTCTGATGTCACCTACACCTATAGGTGCTTGTTTAAAGGGAATAACCAGTTGTGATGAGCAATTTTACACAGAGCAATGTGGGTCTTTACAAACCTGGAGTGCAGCCAACCCTGCTTTGTACAAGGGGGAAAGACAGCCCAGGAACTGAACTAGCAACAGGGACAATTAAAATAGGTTTGTACACTGAAAGAAGGAAGAAGGTCTGGAGGTCTCCCTTTCAAGGCATCAGCCATTGATGGAGGAGGCTTTTGCTTTAGAAAGGCTAAAGAGCATCGCTACTCAACCAGAGAGGAAATCACTGCAGTGCTTGAGTGGAAAGGCAGAGGCGCTTGCTGGGGTCCACAACCACCCACTGCACTGCTTGTCAGAACTTCTCTGTGAACACTCACGTGAGGCTGAACTGTGGCGATTTCAAACAGCCACAGTTTGCACGCTATCTACAACTGGCTTCTACGGGATGAAGGGTATATGCCAAGCCTGCACTAGTTTAGGTTTTTTAACATGCGCTTAAATTGCATTGGCAAATTTAAATACAGCTTACAAGAATAACCCCTGCTTAAAATCAGCATGTAATTAGAGAAGCATGTACAGGTCAGTTAAAATTGGACCCCACTGAAGTTACTCCTGCCCTCATCAAGAATATATACAACCCTGCCATCCTTCACGTTGCAACAGCCAAAGCACATGCAGCACAGGGCCAAGGCATGTCTTAGCTGTGGGACAAAATTTACCTGCTTAGAAGCAACTAACTCTCCAGCACTGCCACAAGGCACAAGCTGATCTAATCATACCCTAGTCAAAAGTGAATACTTTGCATGTAGAAATCAACCTTGTTCAGCGCAGTTTTTGTGAACTTTTTCTGAAACTTGTTTTGTTTCATCTGCACACAATCGTACCTAATTATCCCACATATCCCAAGTGATCCAACTCACGTTCAGTGTCAAAGGGGCTTCTAAGCAGCATCCATCCATGGTCTGTGTCATCAGAGGAGATGAAAGGTGACAGCAAGGGCAGGATGGGAACAAACAAAAAGCACAATCAAAGGAAGGAAGAAAGTTCACATGAGAAGAAGAGGCAAGAGCATCTTGCAAGAGCAGGACCACTGCAGGCAAAAGCTGCCACTTCTGGGGAAACCAAGAATGAATGGAAGTCAGATAGCAAGTCCTGGCAGCACAGCAACTGCCCTTGAAAATCACCTTCCTAGGACCTGCAGTTCACAGGGCACAGTCCTCCAGGCCAGGATTTTACAGCTGGACCTCACTAATAAAATACACAGTCCTGCCCAGACCCCAGGCCAGATTCGTCAGTCACGGATGCACAAATAACACTTTTCAGGTGGGTGTGCTTTCTGGGGACCACACAACAGCAGCTATTCATCCGGGCTGAGAACCTCCATCCTTCAGCAATCCTGGGTCTCCCTTCAGATTTCATTACACTTGAGCCTCAGTACAGCAAGAATGTTTGCAAAAAGCTCCTCTATTTAACCTCTTTTGTAACAGCTTTCCTCCAAAGCAGATGTGCAGATAAAAGCCAAGCCAGCACTTCTTAGACTGGACACAAAAGTTGGAATATTCTATTCAAATCTTCTACAAAAGAGAAATACACCTAAGAAGTACATTGAAATTTTAACAATCATCCTACTATACAGCTAATAAAAACTATTTTCTGTGAACTTAAAAAAAGTTTTTGCAGTAAAAATGCTTCATAGCTCTAAAGAACTCAAAGTGAGCACAGGGAACTCAGCAGACTGACGTCTGGAACCAGAGTTAGCTGAGTGCTAGCCCCAGCCTTGACAGCCGTTTCCTGCCCTGGGTACACAGAGAGAATACCAGGAGCAAACAGAAATGAAACACTTTGGTTCACTGGCAACTTGTGGAGTTGAGAAACCCAACTGGAAGCCTGAAAAAGCAGAAAGCTGATTTTCCTTTTTGAACCTCCAAATAAAAGGGAAGAGTGTATATATGTATCTGCTAGCTCCAGACTCTTGGAGGGCACTGAGATTTTGTTTGGAGGAACAAAATCCATTGGTTTCTGACTACTCAGGAATGATAATCCCCCATCCAATTAACTGGCCTTTCTATACAAAACATGTTTAGATGAATGTTCTTATAATCTAGTACATCTAAAGTAGTTTTAGTGAGCGAATTTCAAGGACTGACTTTGGAGATTTTAACTGAACTTTCATTTCCATACAAAAGCAGATTAATTATTTGTGAATTTTTAATCTAGTAAACATGAAGCGAGTCACTCTCTCACTTTTAAAAATGGAAGCTAGAAACGAATATGCTAAATAAACCTGTAATTTTTATAGGGCTCCAGGAGGAGAGGCCGTAGGGAGTTTGCATGTGATTGGGTACACTTTACCTCAGTGATCATCCTGAGCCCGTGCTGCTGTCAACAGCTATGCTGTAGGTAAGTGGTAAAGAACTTTGCAGAGAGAAATTACTGACTTCAGTCTGCTTCTGTGAGAAGGTACATAAAGCTTTTTCCATATAGCTGAGATGCTCCAGAATGTAAGAAACCAGAAGCAAGGCTGCAGCAGAGCCCCAGGGAGTCTGCTAGCAGTAGCAGCAGCATTACTATTAGCATTTGGTACTCCAGCTCTGACCCATTTTAAAGAAAGGAAGTTTATGTTGTCTGACAGCCTTGCATATTTCTCTTCTCACCACCAAAAGAGACAAGGGATCATCCATGCCTCTGAGGACTCCTATTAGCAGCATACAGGTCTTGAACCCTGTCAAACAGGCTTGAGGTCCATTGCATTTGCGCTGGCAGAAGTCACAGATGAGTGCACGCTGCCAGAAGTAATTAATATGAAGATGCATTGATCTTGCTGTGCCTAAACAAGATTCTCTTCGTTGGCCCAATTTTTTTAGCATAAGTCCTAGTGAGTTTTCTGAAGCAAACCTCTCTCTCTGGGACATGCCTTTATGATATGAACCAGTGAGGCACTTCCATCTTGAAATTTATGCCCCCAGTTGAGTCTGGCATTTTAAGACACCCACATTTAGTGCTTTTGATCTAGATTTGGACTTCAGTACCAAAGCATTGGCAGAGCAGGAGACTGAGGTTGTCTTCTTGGCACATATTACTCCCATATTCAAAGACTAGTTACTGGGCTAAGAATTGGTAGCATGAGAAACTCTTGCTCACGCCACCCAAAATCAATTCTATACACAAAGAACGGCATAAAGCCATCAATGTTCATGAAAACCTGACCTGCCTCACTAACATAAACCAAACTGGCTTCTCCTGTTTTGGAAGCAGACCAGCACCTACTGGAAGCAGCAACATTGAATAAATTTCTTTCACATTTGAGGTGGCTAGAAAACTCAGCACCCGCTTGGCTAGCAGCTATGCACATTTGCAAAGAGGAAGAGATAGGTTAGACCTACCTAAATGCTGATTGCCCTCAGCAATGCAAGGACAGGTCTTCCTACAATAACAGAAGAGGCTGCTGTTGTTCACATGGTTTCTCCTTTGTCCAGCCTTATGCACACACTGTTATAAGTACAGTCATTCTTAAAAGGAAAGCATTTTTGTTCTACTGTACCGTGGTCAAACAGGAGCCCTGGGTAGAATACAGGCTTATAGCAGGACACACCGCTGCCCTCCAAGACTTGTCAGTCCATATCCTGCAAGTTCAGAAGGCTGTTAAAAAGCCCATCTCCAAGGTAGCAAAGCCTCAGACACACAAGAGCTACCATACCACACTTCCCAATGTCTTCTGCAGGCTGCAAGCCACTGCGCCAGCCAGTGGCAACAGGATAAGCCCCTCCTTGTCCATGCCCACACTTCGCTTCCTGCTGTGGCAAGCTCAAGCAAGCACATCCTGCAAGCTGCTGCTTTGTGTAGCAAACGCACAAGTACAGCCCATGCAAATGTAAGCATGCCCACGGCCGAGCTCCGCTCTTTGCCTGCCTTTACCAGACCTTGAGCAATGTATGTCCAAAGACCCTTTACCAGGCACTGCTCTGTCTCCAGCACATGACACATAGCCATGAAAAGAAGATGGATATGGGAAGGAAGGCCAACTTGCTGCGAACCACTCCCGCTGCAGGCTGGCCTGGGATGTGCCTTCGCTCAGGGAAGGCAGATCAGGGTGCAGTGTGGCAAAAGTTCCTCCCACCAGAGCACTCATCTGACAGGAGTCCTGCAGCAGCAATTGTGCATCTTTGAAGACCTCTCAGGTAAGAGGAGAGACCCATTTGGAGCAGGCTCAAAACACTCCTGTTGGGAGAATGAGGGGCGCAAACAAGAGCTGCTCAAGCCAGCCAGGTTGCCAGAAGTTGAACAGTAATGCCTAGCTCCCATTGAGCCTGGTCTGAACTGGACCCAGCGTTTCTTTGGCTGACCAAATTTCCCTTCCACTGCTGTAGTGGAAGACAAGCAATAGCAATCCTTCCACACACACCCCACCCCCCCGGTTCTTCCCCTCCAGATAAAAAGAAACTAGCCAAAACACAGCTGTTTGTACTCATCTCTTCGTTTTTTCTACTATAACGGATCACTAGAACTTGAATGATTCACCTCATCCTCCCATCCCACTGCACAGCTTAGCAAAGCTGCTGGTCATTCAACACCCTCCAGCACTGCTCCTTGTTTCAGACGAGAAGGCAGGGCGCAGAAAGGGAAAGTGAGATGCCCAAGATCACAGAGAAGTTGAACCCAAAGGTCCTACTTTGGACTTGCACCTCAGGTCACCAGATGCCACTCTAGCAGGAACTGGTATTTTTATAGAAGCCTTTATGATTTACATTCATGCCATAAATCTCTTCAATAAAAACAGATGGAGGTGGATTGTGTTGGGCTCTTATCGCCTTCATCAAATCCCCTTTTCTCCCTCCAGGCATTCCTGACAGGCAGATTTCCCCGACCTACTTTTCCAGAAGAAGAGAAGTTTTAGCTACTTCCCCTGAATTACAATGAGCTTCCACATGCCAGCAAGCAGCTCCTCAAGAGCAGGGGAGTGAGCAGCCAGCACTTCCCAGAAGGAACAGCCACACCATGAGAGAACCAGAAGCCCCCGAACCCTGCCACCAATGCAAGCCCACACAAACATCCATGTATACTGCAGCACAAAGACAGGGGCTAGCAACACTTGATGCAAGCTGGGCTCTGTATGTGAACAGATATCTATGTTTCCCCATGGAAAGTTTAAATACATTCTGTTCGTGCTCATCTCCATATACAGAGGTCGGAGAAGGAAAGGCCTAGCAGCACTCACTGTCCCGTCTCCATGAGCCTTCTAGCAGATGTTATGATGTTGTCATCCCTCTCCAAATGCTCAGAGCCTCTCTATGAATTGGCTGGATCTTTGCACAGGCAAAATGCAGGCGAGAGGACTGCCAAGAGGCAACAGCAACCACCTTGGAGGGGAGGTCACCAAGGTAAACTGTAGGTTCACCATTCTACCCTTTCAGTTTTCAGGTTCTCATTTCTGAGAGCAGAGATGAACATTTGCAGTGCAAGAGGGTCATCATACAGCCCTGGCAGCCAAAGTAGCTGTGAGAGCAGAGTCTGAAATGTGACCCATTTCAGCATGTGGATTTGCACGCCTCCGGAGCTCCTGTGCAACAATCACAGTGCCAGCTCAGCCCTGGGTGCCTGAGCAGGCACTGCGTATTTCATGGATTAGAGCTGAACTGCAGAGTGCTGATGAGTGAGCTCCATTTTCCCAGTGTCTGGAACAATACGTGTTTTCTGTTCCCAGTTATTTCCTCCTCACTTTCCACTGCACTACGAACTACCACTGCCAGCTTCTTAAGATGGGAGAGTAGAAGGTCTGGCTGGCAGAGCTTATACATAAACATGCCTGAACAGCCAAGGCACTGGGGACATGAGCATAGGTATAGAATAAAATGCTTGCTACTGCACTACTGCATATGACATGAATATAAAAAAACCCACAGAGCTCATCAAAACTTGCAGCTGGTTCAGACCATTGCCACAGTAAGCTCAA
Organism: Aptenodytes forsteri; assembly: GCF_000699145.1. Lineage (NCBI taxonomy): Eukaryota > Metazoa > Chordata > Aves > Sphenisciformes > Spheniscidae > Aptenodytes > Aptenodytes forsteri. The sequence continues at coordinate 646,687 of NW_008794584.1, read as the reverse complement.
TCACTTGTCTCCAGCTGCCAGAGTGCCTCACACAATGGCTTCTGTCAGAGTCTGATCAGAATGTACTCCTTAAACCATGCTTGGTGATTTCCCCGGGATTCAGCATTGACGTTCTTCTTTCTAAGGAAAGGGAAGAAGTCTAATATCATCTGGCACTTCACAAAAAGAAACTGGATGAGGGAATATAGAATCATAGAATAGTTTGGGTTGGAAGGGACCTCTAAAGGTCATCTAGTCCAACCCCCCTGACGTGGGCAGGGACATCTTCAACTAGATCAGGTCGCTCAGAGCCCCGTCCAGCCTGACCTTGAATGTTTCCAGGGATGGGGCATCCAC
>NW_008794584.1:614011-641787 GCF_000699145.1 Aptenodytes forsteri | reverse complement strand
CATTTTCCCTCATCTTCCTTTTATCCCCGACGTACCTATAGAATCTTTTCTTGTTGCCCTTGACGTCCGTGGCCAGATTTAATCCTATCAGGGCTTTAGCTTTCCTAATCTGATCCCTGGCTGCTTGGACAATTTCTCTGTATTCCTCCCAGGCTACCTGTCCTTGCTTCCACCCTCTGTAGGCTTCCTTTTTGTGTTTGAGTTTGTCCAGGAGCTCCATGTTCATCCATACAGGCCTCCTGGCGCTTTTGCCTGACTTCCTCTTTGTTGGGATGCATTGCTCCTGAGCTTGAAGGAGGTGATCCTTGAATATTACCAAGCGTTCTTGTATTATGTACGTCCATTCTTCTTGTATTGAAACACCCCAACCCCTTTTGCAAGAGGAACTTCATCTTCTAAATCAAGAAATACAAAACTATTTAAATAAAAGAATCCTCCATTCTTCGAGCAGAGTTTCTTAGTAAACGACTGGCATCCCAGCTTCAAATGTATGGCACTGCCCATTCAGTGTCCAACACTTCTGTGTGAGGCTAGGCTGTTAGTACCACCTTGTCCACCAGAACAAAGATAGCAAAGCCACCATGCCTTGCAACCAAGGGATGAGAAGGGATGACAAACCAATCTTGATTTGTCACAGTGATTCTTAAGGTTATTCATCCTCAGACGGAAAATCCTTCCCTGAAAACAACTTCCAGTCTATGAACTAGCCCATCACATCAGAAGGGACAGGCAAAGAAACATAGACATTGATGCTAAATTAACTGAAGTTACTTTGTCTCAAGCCTCCCATTTCTTGAGCCTTAAAGATAGAAAGAGCAAACAGAGCTTGGCAGGCTCTGAAAAGTGTCAGACACACTACTGAACCTATACAGCTCCCAGAAACGTGGGAGGAAGTAACACTAACACAGAGACTCTTCAGCAGAGAGCTTCCCCAGAACATGCACAGCAACACCAGACATCCTCTCCTTCCTTCCTCCAAGAAGGCCTCCAGAGTTCCCGCAGGCACATTCAGTTGCTGATGTACAAAGAGACTGCCACGGCACACCACCCTTTGCGGGACAGCTGGATGAGCATAGGGCCACAGCAGGAGAAAGCCATAGTGCTGATGCTGCAACACTCAGTGCCCTCTGTCATGTACATGCTGCCATGCTGGCCTCCACCGTTGTCACTTACAAGCATCACATTAAAATCCCAGCAGTTTGAGATGGGGTGGGGGGAGCACAGGGGACTGCTCCCTGCAAACAGATTGACACAGCAGAGCCCTTGAGCACTGCTTCCCTAGCAACCGAGACAGCAGAGAGAAGGTCTTTTTGCCAGCTTTCTACCGACCAGCTGCCTCCACAATATCTGCACTAGTAGCTGCTTCCCTGGCACACACAGGAGGCACCACGCACAACCCTGGGAACAGAGCACCTTTTCTGCAGCCATGCAGAGTGCGAGAGTCAGTGCTCTTCTTGAAAATGATACTTTGACTTATGTTGTTAGACAACTTTAACTGCCCCTCTGCTAAGTCACGACTGCTCGGCCTGTTTTCCTTTGGTAGACAGGTCCTTAATGAGGTATCCGAGCAAGAACAGCTTGCAGATTCACCCTAGGAGGTGGTCTTAGTGAAGGACTCACAGATCAGACAATGGCTCAGAATGACCAGAAGATGCCTCAGTGAGAACCTGCTCCAAAAGACTTCTCAGGTCTTGGATCCATGGCTTCCCTAAAATTACCCGTCAGTAGCAAGCTGCTCAACCACAAGTGTACCCTCCCCAGTACAAGTCACAGAAGACAGCCAGACCCTAGGGAAGGTTATCGCCAGACCTCTTGAATCACAGGACGATCAACAGCTCTCTCATGCTCAGTTAAAGCAGGCAGAATCTCCTCACACTGGTGACTGCAATATTTGTGGTCAATAAAATGTATTACTGTGAGATACTGCCCAACCGCGTCTTTGTTGTAAGAGCATTTGCAGCTCTTACCATGGACCACTGCTGCTACTCCTCACCAGAGTAATCTATTGTGGACCTCCGTGTACACACGCAACGTGCACAGCCAATGAATGGGCTCTTGGAAAAAGGGTAGATAGGCAGAGTAGAGACAGCCAGCTGAGCTCAGCAGAAAGGGATGAACTTCCAAGACCTGTTTCCAATGCCCTCTCAAAGCACTGCAGCCAGCCTGAAATCTCAGCATCCTCAGATACTTAAAAAGCTGCTGGACAGAGATCCAAAGCATCAGAAAACTCACATCTGAGATCTAGCTGCAACTCAGCCAAGAGGTCAGGCACAAACAGATCAGCATGCTCATGCCCAAGAAGCTTGATGCAGCTCCAGTCTGGAAATTAATATTTTACTCTGGAATAAAAAAATCTTCAGTGGCTGTGAAATGCAGCCACTGTTTCCTTGGCAAGAGAGGTGGCAGGACATGTCTCCCCAACGCTGCTCTCCAGAGTCCTCCCTGGAGAGCCTCAACCAGGGCAATGCGCTAAGGGCACCCTTGGATCTGCAGTGACTCCTCAGAGGGCACCCACAGCAACCACCTTCAGTCTAGCACCCTACTGTTGGTAACCAACTGCTTTCACAGTAGGTCAACAGCATATAACCACTGGACTTGCACAACACTTGACAGTTACAAGTCCAGGTACCACCTGAAGTTCAAGAACATTGCCAAGGTCTCAACATGCTCCTGGGCCTGTAAAAGATTTTCAGGGTCTGTATCCAAAGGGTGAGCAGTGATAAATAAAAGCAGTAGGTAAGACTGCAGAAGTTAAAAAAACCCACGTTATCCAAATCAGGAGGCACTGTTCTTAAAATTAGATACAGGCATCACTTGCCTGTTAGATACAGGCACCACTTGCTCAAACTGGAACACTATATCCACAGCAGAACCATCCTCTGCAGCCCTAGTCTAGGTGCTGTTTGTCAAAGGGATCCCATCAGAACAGTTATTTTTAAGACTCAGATCTTTAACTTAAGCTTTTCATTAGGCTGCACAGATATCTTGGGGAGGGTTCACCCACTCACTGGACCCCATGACCAGTACAGAAATAGCTCAGAGTTATCCTATCACTGACACTTCTGACCTATGATTTCCTGTGTCCCACTACACACATGCACTCCTCTGGCAAGCTAGAGGCCAACATTGTTCCCATCACATTAGCACAAACCCTCCACTTCCTTCCCTGCATGGTTGGGGACCTCTCTGAGGAGAGCCACTGGTAAGGCTCAGCAGCACAGGACACCCCCTCCCTGAGCCAGGCCATGGCCACATGAAACCCTGGTGTTCAACGTCAGAGATCATCTGTCCCAGATCAAGGAGCAACATGGTCACAGCCAACTGAGACATCAGGAGCAGGTTTCTTGCAGACAGTTTTGACTAACCACAGCTGGCAATGGAATTTCTTTTAATCCTTGCCAGGTGAGCAAAGCAGCCCAAACTATTCCTCTTTTTTGTGGCTGAGCAAAAGATGGACATGCTGCAGTCCCCAAAGCCCACTGCTCCTGAAGGGGCAGTTCCTCCAGCCCTTCTCTATGCGCTGCCAGATGATGCCAAATTTGCACTGTGGCACAGAAGGGAATCTTGGTCATGGGTGTCTGACTACAGAGGTATGGCCAGGGAATTAGGAGGAAGGCTGGCATACACACTAACGCTTGGGTATTGCATTCTAATGTGAAAAGTAACAAATTTTGAGCATCTATCTCAAAATTTAAATGAAATCTAAACCAAAGGCAGAGTGAGTACAAAATTCCTTTTGCAGCAAGACACCAGTCTAGACTGCTCTTTTTTCTGCAAGCAGCAGGATTCATTACTGGAGTGTGGACTGGTGTTTGCAAGCACGCAGCAGTGGCAGCCTTCCACAGCTATTACCATTTCCTGCCCTGCACACGTATTCCCCTGCCACTTCAAGGACAGTCTTCGCAGAGGCCTAATACGTTACGACCCTTCCTCCAAATGCTGCTAAAAACCTCAGATCCTGCCAAATTCCTTGACCTGGGTTTGTTTGGAGGTTTAGTTTTACCGGGGATGGTGGCTAATTTTGTCTTAAAGTGTTCAAGGGAGTCTATTAAGCTTGCACTGGGTGCCCACAAAGAACAGGCTTGTGCTGCCAGGGAATCCCTTGACTGTGCTCACTGTGGCTCCCTATCATGTTCAGCTGAGAGAAAACAAGCAGAGAGAAGGAAACCAATGCACAGAGCAGTAAGGGATACTAGACAAGTGCCTTGCTAGCACAAATTCATGGAGCCAGAGGCTTTCCAGAGGACAGAACACCGTATTGGTTTGTTACTGCAGAAAAGGTGTTCGTAACACGGCACAGACACAGCAGGATGCAGCTCCATGGGAGCTTCCAGGAGCAACTTGTTTCAAAGGTGGGTTGGGAAATATAATTTCATTGTCCCAAGTTAGGATTCGGGATTACCTGGTAGGATAGAAACAGCCTGCTTCCAAAGCAAAGCAGAACTGCATCAAAAGCTGACCTCCAACTATACCTGTAGTGTAAACAGTATCCAAAAGCCAGTCATACCTGAGGAATGAGAGACAGGACACCAATTACTATCTCCCAGACCCTCCTCAGCCCAACAGTAAGCAAGCAAACCAACAAATAGATAACTATTCCAAGAGGGGACAGTGTCGATGGAAGAAATTGACTTTATGGCAGCCACCAGCTGCTCCCAGCACTGTAAGCCAGCCTCCCCATCCTAGCAGACACACTTCCCTGACACTTCCCACTCAGGATCTACCACCAAGTTGGCGGGCACACAAGTGCTTGTCTTAGGTGCCCCTCGGACTCTGCTCCAGCCCCAGCACAGGCTGCCATGCTCCAGGAAGGAGGTGGCCAGCAACATCCACATGTCCCTGACGGGCTTGTTCCCAGTTGCAGGAGAGCACAGCACACAACTCTGTTAGGGTGGTACTGCCAGTAGGATTTCAGGATGTCAGGCAGAAAGGGAGAACAGACTGCTGACACAAGTCGCCCACATGCATGATATTGGTTCATATAAGCCAATTTCAGGAAGAGTTGAGAAAGTTATTACCATTATTTCTACCTTTGCCTGCTCAATCTTGTTGTCCTAGTTACCAAAGCCCTGGTGACTAAGGCAACCAGCCTTGGCAAGTAAGAGGCAGAACGCAATGAGACGTAACACAAATATTTAAGAGGACTCTGAAATAGCAAAATCAGAAACAAGTAACAGCAATTCCGTGCCCCCAACATCACCCCTGCCCCTTGGTCTATTACATTTCCGATCACCCCCACAGGAGTTTGCGAATGGACACTCAGGTGTGTTTGTGATATACCCAGGAGACACAAGGTGGACTGCAAACCCAACTCAAATGTGCAAGAGCTCCCCCTGCACACCCCCTCTTCACACAGCAAGTTAACTGTACTGAAGATCAGAACTTGCGCTACCATTCAATAAACAGCTCTTCTCTATCCATGTATGGCCTCTGCAGCATCCAGGCTCCATGTTTGTAGCGTGCTGGAACATTTCATACAGGCATTACAAGGCATCTCCATCTGGGAATTGAGTAACATGACACTCCTGTGGTTTCTGAGATCACTAACAGCTCTGCAATAATTCAAGTCCTGATCACATATTTGTTTCTCTGTTATTTTTATCACACACACACAATACCCAGAACATCTCCAGGCTCAAGGCTGTGTAAAGCTAAGTCAAAACTTACTTTAAGTGAACTGTGTGGCTTGGACGGTATAAAGGGAACAACTACTGCAGTGACCATGTGCCACAAAATGATCAGACACGCATGTCCATCTGGCAACAATCTAGTCTCAGAAAAATATCTATATTATAAGAAAGCACCATTTACCAGCACACTTAAAACATGCAAGGGGTTGAGGTGATCTGGCACAAATAAGGTAGCCGAGGGTAGGGATGCTGAGATCAACCTTCCTCCTAGACAAAGATCAACCTGCCACTATTATATTGAGGCTATTGAACCCTCAGCTGCAGAGGGAAGCTGCAGAAAGACTTTGCAATGTCCCTGACCACATTTGGCTTTATCACCTTCATCTACTAGGTATATGGGATAAAATAACCCTGTGCATCCCAGCAGGGGTTATACCTGGCTGATTAGCCAAGGCCACTCCATGAGTTCTACATCTTCCATCCCCCAACATGCATCACTGAGAGGTGTGATGGGAACTAAAGGGTCAGGTCCAAACACTTCAATGCTTCCAGCTTCCCTAAGCCACCAAGAGGAGCTGACACTTCTGCTGTCCACAGTCCAGCACCTTCAACTCTAAACTGTTATGGTCGTGACCCAAGTGCATATTCAACTGCATATAAAGCCCAAAACATAAGCAACTCTTGCTGTCTTGGAACTCCAAGCAGCATTTCATTAAGCTTAGGCTTTCCTCCACAATTGCTGTTAAACTTCACAGAAACAGGAAAAAACTATGTGCTTTATACTTGAATCAAGATTCATAAAAAGACATCAGTTATGCAAAACCTGTTGGACAGAAAAAAAAATGGAACAGCTTTTGATGAACACTGCATGTTTAGCTTGACCTGAACATTAAGTACACAGTTGTGCTGGGCACCTCACAAGAAACATGAAAACAAGACTATTATGCTGGGATGGGTGGTCAGATCCTGAAGAGAAGACGAGAAAATTTCAATCCAGATAATACCCCATGATGCATAATAATAAGGATATGCTTAAAATTCGATTTAAAAGAAACAAAAAGATTTTTATCTCTCTCCAACCCTTAATTTCCCTATATTACAGCTGTGTCTACCATTTAATTAATCAGCTTCTTATCTGTTAGAAAACATCCACATAAAATGGAAAGTTTCATTTTCTCCCTGGTGATTCATATTGTCACGCTCAAAGAGATATCCACCCAAGGCCTTGTGAGCATCCTCATGAGAAGGCGTTGGAGCTTCAGAAGAAAATTTGTGAGTATGTGGAGCCAACAGCGCTGCACGCTGAACGCACAGGAGTGAAGGGGATGGTTCTGCACAGGCACGTTCCAGGGAGGACCTCAGCTAGGAAGCATCAGGTCCTAAATTACCTTGGGAGCTTTAAAAATTCTGCCTTCAAGGGCTTAGCTCAAGGCCCTGTTTGAACTACACTCCACTCAAACAAACTTCAGAGGAATGAGCTCCCTTGCAGTGAGCACTGTTTTAAGAGCCATGTTTCTGCTTAAGTTACCAGTATTTTTTCACCTAAAATGAAAACAGCACAAGTTTTCAAATTACTTCCAAAAAGCTTGATTTAAATTGTGGCTTAGCTCACTCTGACCTAAATGCATTAGGCCCAGGAGACAACAAAACCCTTTAACTACGGCAGGAATAAGCAAGCAAAGGCAGCAGGGAGGTTGCAGAGAGGCAGCAGCTCTCGCTCATCTGCCCAGCTGGAGGGAGGGAAGGCAGGCACCGTGCTGCAGCTCTCCACATGCTCTCTGGGAAGGTGGTGCTCTCTGCCCCTACCCCTTCAGAGGCTGCTTCGCTTGTCCAGCAGGCAAACTGCTCCAAGGCCCAGCCCCCACTCCCCCTCTTACAAGCGGGATGAATAGCGAAGCTAATTGGGAAGCCAGGAACGGGGCTGGGGCTTAAGAGAACCTATGCAGGTTGCCACAGCAACTCTGCAAATCCACGTCACTGGAGACCACCATACTCAGAAAATTCAGACAGCAAAGCCCTTCTAGCGCCTGGATGACAGCCAGTTATCCTGCTTTCTGGCAACAGGATTGCAAGCCAAAGTAAGATCAACCCAGCTCAATCTTATGAATGGAAGATCTCCAAGGGACACCAGAGCAGCTGGGACATCTGGCGCAGGCTTGGCATCCAGCAACGGCTGTGAAGGTACCATAAGGCAGATCCTTGAACCGCCACCACGATTGATTCCCAAGTTTTCCCATTTGAGGAAACGACACATGGGAGATCTTTGAAGACTACAAACATCGGTTTCAGAGCAGCATGCATGTTGTGTGCAACACAAACAGCTTGTTCTCTGTTAAAAAGTAGCCTGAGCTGCTTCAGCACAACAGGCAATAAAAAAATAAAACTAGACCTACTGGAGTGAGTAGTCCTCAGAACCACTTTATAAGGGCTGACAATAATTCAGAGCACAGCAGTCTTCCAGCATTTTCCAAAATCCCAGAAATAAAACTGGGCATTTTCCCTTCCTTCTTGTTTACATCTCTCAAAGCTTGAACTTAAGTACTTGATATTAAACACCTGGCTTAAGCCTCAGTCAGACAACACTACAGTCCCTCTGGCTCGCAGTATTAGCAAGAGTTAGTAGGCTTAACGCAATTGCTCCTGTCAGCCCCTCTGACTGCTTGTAATTGCCACATAGAAAGTACAAATTATTCCAGCAGTTCTAGAGATAACCTGAAACATGAGACTCATCTACCATTTGCATTTCTGTCAGCACTGCTTTTGCCTCCCTCTGCGATACCCCAATTTGACAGCAAATCCAGCCTCATCTTGGTGATGCTGCAGGATGCAAAAACTCTGCAGCCGACACTTGCAAAACATAATAAACCCCAGACGTGCACACATTTCATTGACAGAGGAAACATAAGATATATGCCTTAACTCTTCTTGCAAGAAAAGAGATTTAACCCAGCAATGTGAACAGCTATGAAATATGAAGAAAAAAATCCAGAAGATATAGGTTACAACCAATCTCTAGGACAGAGATCAGGCACATGACTATGAAAAGCCCTTGCATCAGTTACAGCCACCTCTGCTTCCAGGTTTGGTAGCTACATAAAGCACACGGTACCTGCTTCCAGCTCTCCATGAACAAGCTCTATGTGCACACCCTGTGTATGAACCAGCACCCCATCTCTCCAGAGTAATGCTGCTTACTCCTCAGAAGGCAGGCTGAGACAGTTTCCCACAAGCTAGTTTTATTTGAGCATCCTGCACAAAGAAGAGCTGCTCACAAACACTAAAGCGCTGGGTTTCAGACTCAAGGTCAATCCCCCCTGGAAAAAAGAAAGGCTTAAAGGAAAGACTCTTCAGTCGTAGAGCAAAGAACTGTGGGGGTTATTTGTTAGCTGTTTCTGGCAGTTTTTTCTTGATTTTGCACTGCCTTTGATAAAGCTGGTATCTAAGCACTATTGATAATCTGTCCAGCACACACCTCTCACTGAGAGCTGCACTCCTGACTGAACTCTCTCTAGCACAAGATTTCAAAGCCCTGTGAATATGCCTGCCGCTCACTTGCTGAATGATGTTTGCTTGCAGCCCCAGGCACACCATGGCAATTTGGGCTTAAAACACCTCTGTGTCCAGGAAATTCTGTAACAGCTTCAAACATAATGAGAAAGGATGAGTTCTTACACATGCACACACTGCTGCAATCTCCTTGGGAATCCCTATGCTTCAGTGCAACTCCACTATGCTTTGGTGCTTTTGGAAGAGCCTTTCTTCCAATTAGAGATATATTTCCATCTCTGCAGAAAATTTTCTTCAAAGAATCACCTGGAGAAGGTGCCAGGGAAGAGGACACTTGATGACATACCCATTAGAATTGGCGCTCAGTGAGAAATATCTTACTCTACCCAGTTACCCTCCAAATCACCATTAATTGAAGCCAGCCCAAAACAAAATGTAAAGAGGACTACTTATCCACATTAATCAAAGGAATAAAAAGACATTTGTGAAGAAATAAAAAGGAGAGTTTAATCTCTTTACACTAGGGCTAAATCAGAAAGACCTTTTCCTTATACCGCTGCCCCCCCCGCAGACAAAACAGCACAGCTTCATTTTGTGGACCTCATGCTGCAGGTTGTACCCATTAGAGAGCACGCAACGGGCAGCATCTAGCAGATAGATATCTGGGGTAACAAGTTACTGCTCATAGCCAGCTTCCCCCATGATGCCCCCAAGGGTCCAGACGGTTCATTTCCAGGCTCATTTTCAGGCCCTTGTAAGACATGTTCACAGAAACCAAGTATCCCCCCAGTTCTTTGGGAACACCGACATCCCTTTCAGAGGGTACAGGCAGAGAAGCTGGTGATCCAAGCCAGCAGCCCCCACCACCAGAAGCCAATGCCTTGCTCTCCACTCCCTGTGATCCTCCACCACCACCGTGTGTTTGAGCACATGATGAACTGACTCAACCTGCTAATCCAGCAAAGAACAAACCTAAAAAATAACGAGTTGTTTCCTTCCAGGACAGCACTGAGATGGCTTGCCAGATAGTCAGGCATGCGCTGGAACTAGTGCCAGAGAAGGGGTGCCAGTCGCAAGCTGCGAGGCCAGGACTGCCAATTCATGCCATCCAAGGTGTCACGCCAAGTGTAGGTACAGTGGGTTTGGAATTTGGCCTGAGAAAGGAATAAAGCTCTCCCACCTTCTTTTGAAACAACCCAATGCATGAGTCACCCACAGGAAGCACTTTTAATGCCAGCTACACATATCACCCAGCACCCCAGCAGAAACGCATGCAACTCAGCGAGGCTTCCAGTTAAGGTGAGACAACAGCAATTAGCCACTCTGGGGTGCCTCTCACCTTTCTCTCCCTCAGCATACCATAGTGCTAACACAGCTTCATCAAGACAGTATTGTTTGCTTTATTTTGTCCTGTGCTGAGTTCTGCAATCTGCTACAAAGATTTCTATTGACAATGCTCGCTGGGCTGTGATGAGAGCTCATACAACAGCTTTGGGTCACGCGTCCCAGCTACTTGCATTGCAGAAGATGAAAGATGCCAAACAACACAGCTTTTTTTTTTCCCAAAGAATATGATATTTGAGAAGATACTTACTAGAAAACCATTCAGTGCCAGGATCTAACATGTCACCTCCTAAGGCTCAGCATATAAGACTTCCCATTGGGGATTTTTTCCATATTTTTTAAGATTAGGAGAGACATTAGTCTTAAAGGTCTGTCTGGCCTGACCTCCTGTAGAGCATACACAAACACTATATTTGCTCAGGCAAACAGAAAATGGCAACACACCAAAAACCCACGGAAAAACGGCCCATCATTTATCAGTGAGTAACAAAATAACTTGGGCTGGTGTCATGCCATCTCTGAAATTTATTGCCCTTTTTGTAAGGTATGTCAAGAGAATAAAAGACTACATGGCTGAAAAAGTGCCTCCCCATCAGATATTGGATGCAACTCCTTTCAACAGACAGACAAAGCAGCAGCCTGATTCCAGGAGTAACTCCTCCAGCAACACAGTGTCCGATATTCATTCACAGGAGCTGAATTTAACATTTGCTCTAAGTAATTGTTGCATTAAACAGCACCAAAATCTTTACACTTAGAAGAGAAGTTACAGCATTTTGAAGAGCTCTGATTCCCATCCTGAACAGCTCTGCCTGGGTCCAGAGATGGCTCCTCAAGTTGTTCCTTAGAAATTGTTTCCTTTCCCAAAACAAAGTACTAATCAGTAGGAGAAAGCTTCCCTTCCCCACGGTTCACTCCTGGCCTGCAAGTCTCTGACACATAGCCAGGGAGCTACAAGATGTTCTTTAGAAATGGGGACAATTACCACCATCCAGCCTTACAACCTTGCAGCAAGGCACAATCTCAAGCACCCAGAGTGCAGCATACCATGACCTGTCTGTTCTGCTGCGTCTCAAGCAGACAGCAGAGCTTAACTGCACACGAGCATCTGCACAAGCTGCCCACAGCCAGTTCCCATGTCAAGTGCTCGGCTGGTTAGTCATCTTCTCCTCCCTGGCATGGGCCCCATCACTGTGTTACCTGAACCCACAGACTTAATACTGCGTTACCTGCTGCAAGGTTTGGAAGCACCCGTTTCCAGTTAAAGTGCGAGACTCTTAGGTTGCCCTGTATGGAGTCAGGAGTTGGACTTGATGATCCTCACAGATCCCTTCCAACTCAGGAGATTCTATGATTCTATGATATTTGAACTGTAAATGCCTCTTCTATCTTAACACACTCCCCTAACACCTGAAGCATGTGAACCAACAACCCTACAAAGGGCATCAGAGCAGCTGTAGGATTTGCTTCACACCATGGTCAGCCAAACTTTCAGGCAACTTCCAGAAGGGCTACAGACAGCTTTTCTTTTCTCCATATGCCCAGGGAGAAGCAACTCAGAGGAAATGGTGGGACTCTGCTTGAGAAAGGCTTGATATTTTTTCTTTTCTAAGAAATAAAATTTGTAACTACCCAGCCCCCTGCTTTGTCTAAAAGCGGAGCAACCAATGGGAGATCAATATCTCTAGCAGATGCTTCACAGATAGTTTGCATGCCCCTTCCCATCTCTTCTGGAAAAGAGGAGGGAGGGAAGGGTTTCAGGTGCACTGGAAGAGAAGTTTTCTTGGCAGGAAGGAGTAAAGGTGAGGGCTGTTCATCCCTAGCAGCACCACTGCCTGGAAAGTTGGCATTTCTCCCCTCACCCACTGAGTGACAAAATTCCTTAGAAAAGAGTGGAAAGCAGGCAGATTGTCTCCTCTCTACCAAAAACATGCTGACTAATCCCACCCAGGTCCATACAAGAGAAGATGGAAGTCAGCTACCATGGATGAAGAAATCAAAAACATAGTATCCTTCCAGCAGTCGTGTTTCAGAGTGGATTTTCATCAAACCCTCTTTTTGCCTTCCAGCAGAGCTGCTGCTAGCTCTAGGGAGTCCCACCAGGCAATGCTCTTCTATGAAGTGGCAGCTTCTCAGCATCCTTGCCACATTACTCCATTCTCCTTTGGGTTGAGTGAGAAAACTAACTCAGAAGAGAGAAAACAACTCCTACCAGCTTATCCCTTGCTAGGGATGTCAGCTGCTGGGAGTTAGTGCTGGATTTGCACTCAAATTTATACTAACCAGTCACCCCAAACGCCACTTTCAGGCAGGCTTTTCCATCTGCACTCCCTGGGCACAACAGTGTATTTCACACACTGCAGTCATACCACCTTACGCTTGCTGTAATTCTCATGTGTTACTAAACTACTCACACTACAGGTGATTTAGCAAGGCAGCAAGAGACTGGAAGTCTGCCAACAGCCATTGAGAAACAGCTTGAAATGCATCCCAAAGGACAGGGGAAAAAACTCAACCACACACCTCATAGCTCAGCTTTCTCAGATCTGCAATAAAGTAGGTGCCTGAAGAACAACCTAACACTCAACACGTTTGTTACACTCTGGAGCTGTGGCCTCAGGAGCTTTCTGCAGTCAGGAGCAGGGTTTTACATCCAGTTTTGTAACTGGATGTAGACCGGTAATTGACAGCATAGACACAGATCTGATTCTAAAACATATCTTTAGGACCACCTCACCCATTTCATCTAGAAGCTGCAGCCACCAAGAAACACACAGATTGTCCTGATGGAAAATTCCTTGTTTTATTAGAAACCTTCCTTCAGAGCAAAATCTGCATACACCTTCAAAACCAGATCTTTACTCTTAAGGAAAGGAAAGCTGCTAACCTTGATATTCAGAGGATAACCTCAGCCGGCAAAGTAAAAAGAAACCAAAGCCTGCCTTAAGAATCACAAAGCTTTACAGGAAACCTCCTATCAATGCAACAGAAAGCACATGCCAAATTCTGCGAGAGTGGGGAAGAAAGATGGGCAAGAAAGAAATACCCCTGTGGGTCCTGGGCAACTCTAAACACTTTTGTTCTCAGGTGTGTCCACATGCAAGAGTAAGATTTTTTCCTAGTCCATAACGTCTCAAGGCCTTCCATTAGAGAAGAAAAAAAAAATCGTATTTAGGGGGTACTTGTTGTGGACCTGCATACATACTGTAAGAGAGCTTATGAGGTTCACTCCCCAAGCACAGCAGGTGTTAGTCAGAGGAAAGGAATAATTCAGCTTAGGTGAATTTGCTCTAAGTTTGTCCTCCACCAGGGCAATTTAATGTTAGTGAAAGAGTGTGGTGAAACTCAGCACAAGCAATAAATCCTTGCATTTCAGGCTGTAAATCTTAAGACAGCGTGTCAAAACCGAAGTCGGGAGATCTAAGATTGGCAATGGCTGCACATTCACAGCTTTAAGTGCAACATAGTGCAACACTGAAAAGCTCTTTTGAATCAGTCATACACAACCTCTTACAAACTCCCAAGCCTGAAAATCTCTCTGCTACCCTGTTTCACTGGCCTGGTCATTTTACTACCAGGTCACTAGCAGTTGCCACCCCACACCATCTGTCATTAGCAGACCTACTCAATGAATAGTTTGTTCAGGAGCTGCTTCTCCTCCCAAACATTTCAGGCTGTCCATGCACAAGAACAAGGTCACTAGGCATAAAACAGACTCCTTCCCTCAACACCCCTTTTATCTAATCCTAAACATTAAGGCTTAATCCTTCAAAATGTTTGTGTCATAGCTGAAATATGGGAAATCTCAAGGTAGTACAAAACCTGAAAATATAAAGGGAAGAAAATTAGCAAGTGCAAAGCATGGCTGGCTCTCACCCAACCTCACTTGTCCTTTATATAATCTGCACGTTGTAGGAAATGGAGAAAAACTTGAGAACTGTGGGAACCAGAGAGATCCTAAGCAAACACCACAGGTTTGTGTTCCTACTGTGCTTTAGTGATACAGTTGCAAAATGGTTTCGGGTTTAAATAGGACAAAAGAACACAAACTCTGCTCCATTTTTGCCCCCTCTCCCTAGACCTGCACCAGAGACGTGGCCAGTACCAGCTAGCAACTTGTTTGCTTTAAATTGATTTATTGCTTTTCTAAAACACTGAGCACCTCTGTCCCAGGAGAAGAAGGACGATGCACAACAGGCAGAGCACAGTGCAGGTGTGATGTCCAGGACAAGCACGCTGGTGGAGCCAAGTATTCTGCTCAGACATGTGCTTCAAAGGTAGCATTTCAAATACTCTCCATCACCACCTCTCATCACCAGGTATCACTCAGAAGCAGCAACTGTCACTTGCAACCCCATGAGCATCCTACAGGTATGGAAGCAAGCACACAGAACTGGCACTCCGAAAAGAGTCCACAGGTACAGGGAGAAGCAGGAAGGACTAACGGTCACGTCACAACAGCTCAAATTCAAAGGTCTTTTGCAGTGCGCACATTTCCAAAGTGTCCTTGACAAGGGTGGTAACTTGTCACTGAGGTCCATTTTTTGTCTTTCGGGGGGGGGGAGAGGCACGCGTGCATGTTTCAGTTACATGCCCAAAGAGCAATGCTCTACAGAACATACACCACATATTTTGTGGGAAGAAAAGATTTGCTATTGCAAAATAAGGGAAGAAGAACTTGTTCAAAAGTCTCCTTTCAGGTAGTCTGAGATTATATCTCTCAACCCCAGAAAGAAGCAAGTTATTTCCCCTTCAGTGGCTTCATTTCCCATAGTTAATCAAGAACCAAGACCCAGGACACTCAAAAGGTAGAAATCCTCACATTGTCACCAACCTATCTTTTTTTTTTTAAAGAAGATTCCTTTTTTTAGCATTTGTTGTTCTACCTGCTGCTGCTGCTTCTGAGAAAGTCCCTCATCTTGCTCTCTGCCCTACTGCTTAGACAGAGAAACTGTATCAGATACTAATTCACCTGCATTGTTGGTGACTCAGGGATCCTTCTAGAGGCCCGTCAGCAGCAAATGTCTGTTCTGGGTAACAGGAATTGAATTCTGAAACCTCACATACTTTACTTATACCATCAAATATAACTAGTGCTGGCAAAACAACACATAACTCTACACTTCCTTTTCATAACCTCTTTCAGGGTGCTGTGCTGTTGGGTATCACAAGAAAGATGCTCTGTAGAATTGCCTCCATCCAGAAAGCTGAAGCTGTAACCACCCTGGAAGAGATCTACACTGAACACTTCTAACCTCAACAGAAAGTTTGTTTGGCTTGAAATCACACCTACTCTGAAGGCAGAGACCATGGAGCTTCTCTCACACAAAGCTACCCTGGATTTTAAACCTTGATCTACTTAGTTTCGCCTTCTTCCCAAAGAGAGTTCTGACATCCTGCACATCTCACAGCCAGCTCTCCTTGAAAAGTCATTTACTCTCAGAATATTAGAAAAAAAATAGGTTGTAATTAAGCAGAGTTATTAATCTTTAGTCACTTGGGACCCAAAACCTATTCATATTCATGTCAACAGGAGTGTTTGCCACTACAATCAGGACTGGACACAACACAAGTGCCTCATTATTTTTCAGAAGAGAATATAAGATCTTCTGGGGACCAATAACTAACTGCTCTGCCTTCTGTTCATAGCAGCATTTAGCTGGGATGTTGACCACTTCTGCTATCCCATCACCAACGATTTTTGCTTTTCTGCATCTTGCCCAAAGAACACCATTCTCCTGGCACAGGCACAAGCTACCACAATGTACGGCCCAGTTTCTTACGTATCTCACAGCTCTGCTAGCTACCCAGAGGAGAAATAACCATGGCCACAGTGGCAGAAGTGGTCTTTGGAACATGCTTTTCAAGATTTCTCTTCTCAAGAGGAAAGAACTATCAGGATCTGCTAAAAGCTTCAAACTTCCCCCAAAAGACACTTAGATCTATGAAAGAAGTGTCCAGGTCACTTAAAAAGAGAAGCTGGAGAACCCAGTGGCAGCCAGGCAGTCATTGCTTACCTGGACAAATAGACAGGACTCAAATTTTGGGGCCAACTGTTCTCACGCTCCTTGGACAAACTCCAAGTGGTCAGTGCGAAGCCTCATCACAGATTCTTCAGGTAACGGTCAAGGCATAGAGAGGTTCAGTGATTTCCTTCAAAGATACCACATCCCTGCCTGCAAGGGTATGAAACCAAGACTTCTCTGTTCTAATTGGGGTCCAACAGTATCAGGATTAAAGGATGGCAGTAACTGGATTGCTTACTGTAGTCACAAACAATAATAAGGTTAAGAGATTTCCTTTCCCTCCTCTTGGCTAGGCTCCAAGTAGGCAGAAGTTATAAGGCAGGGGGGTGGCTGTTAAACCTTTCCTCCTCCAATTGCTTAAGAGGGGTGTTTAGGGTTGTTAATTTTGCCTCTTACTCATGGCTGACACTTCTCACCTCACTGGTTTAAAGGCGCATTTACCTATGTACGTAGGGAGCAAGTGCACCTTGCCGCACAAACAATGAATAAAACAAGCTCCTCGAAACCATTCTCCCATCATTCTGCATGCTTTCACATTAAATACCCACACAGATGCATCACTGGAAAGATCACCACTCAAATTTTGCTTAAACTACTGCTGCTAATCATGAAACAGCTTAGCATGAAGATGCACCGCTCCCTCCCACCCCCTTTCCCACACTTATATGGGCTCCTTCCAGGCTGTCTTCTCTCCTTCTTTTCCCCTCCCGGCTCTCAATACCACCCTGCTGGAAAAAGACAGCAAACCTTGAGGATGGTTGAGAGTTACCTCCACAACGTACCCAGGCACATCAGCCTCCAAACAGGGGGTTGGAAGAGAGCCAAGTTCTCTATCACAGGGGATCTAATAGGACCTCCAATCTCCCTCTAACCACTGATTTCTATGAAACATGGTTCTTTGAGGCAGTTGCCCTTGACAAGCCAGGACAAAATTGGGCAAATAGATCAGAAGTTGGACAGACATTGTGTATTTTCTTAGCAGTTTCCTGTGTGAGGCTACAATTCATTTGCTGTGTTATTCACAATACCCAAACATTTGGGGAGGGGGGAAAAAAAAAGGAAAATTAATTGAGGACAAACCGTAACAAACAACTGCTGCCCCATCACATGCACAGGAGACTTGCAGTGATATGACCACATTCCCCAGGCTCTGCTACAGTGAGACTTCACTGCTTTTACAGAAGGAAGCAATTTAGAGTTAAGATCTGGTTCCAGGCAGAGAGATGAGATTTAATCCGTCTCTGACACTTTTTAACTATTGGATGAATCACTTCACCTCTGCTTCCCCCTCACCCACGTCTATCCAAAGCATAGAGTAACCCCCCCCCAGAATAGTCAGCGTTTCATTATAGCACATCATGCAGCACCTACCACAACAGGACACGAGACTCTGCCATAGCCTCCTGGCGCCTCCTGTCACACAAGCTGATTTCCAGATAATAAGCACATTGTCAAGAAGCATCTCCTGAGGAAGCATTAGGATCTGCCCAGACAGCCTGTCCCAGCATGCACAGCATGCTACTCAGTCACACAGCCATTAGCCTCTTCTCATGCTCCACTGCAAGCTATGCAGATATTAATTGCCCCTATCAGGAGCAACGTCTTTCCTGAGCACAAAGAGCCCTTAAAACCTCAGCAGAAAGTCCAAAAAATCCCAACTGATTTCCACATACTGCTCCCCAAACCCTCCTCCAGACTCCACCAGTTCCCATGGTCCTCCGAGCCTGTTCAGGGGATTCCCAGCCTGCAGCATCCAGATTAGACAGCAAGGAAAAGTCTGCTGGTGATCTGGCTCTCGGATGGTTTCTCTCCAGTTGCCCCTTTCGGAGCAACCTCAGGCTTCCTAGCCCAGGTCTCCAGTCTGTGGAAGCCAGGGAAGAATCCCCAGCCATTTCCTCTAGCTTCAGCTTTGTCTTTCCAGCTCAGGGAAATACACCAGAGTGTATGGGCAGTCTTGTAAGGGTCTGCTTTTCCCAAGAAGGACAAATTTCTTCCTTTATGAGTAGTACTGGCACCGTGTTGCAGGACATTTTCTTTGGGAGCAACGCTACCACACCTCAAGATCACTTCTGCTTTACAATAAAACTCCACAGTCGCCCTAGCACATGCAAGGAAATGGCAACACTGCAGCATGGAAACACACAGCTGGGAACAAAGTGGGGAGAACAGGAACATGAGTCATAGCTATGGCTTCAGGCAGGGAAAGGGTTATTTGAACTAGAAGAAGAGCAAGCAACTTCAGATCCTGGATCTGAATCTAAGCCTCTCTTCAATGTCCAAACCGCAAGGTCATCTTTCTGTTCTATTTTCAAACAAGTTACTTGTTTAACAAAAAGCATGTGACCAAATTCATTGCTGCTGCATAGCAGCCTCCCTAGTAAAGTTAGAAAGAGCTTACTAAACAATCCACAGGTCAGTGCAGCAAACTTTTAAAAATTATTTTTATAGGCAACAGAAAGGGTACATTACTTGGGAAATACCACATCTTTAACTGGTCGTTGCTTTACTTAAGATCACTGTGTTTGAACTTCCAGCTGTTCACTCGGGGTCTGCCCAAAAGCAACCTCAGGGCAGACAGAAAAAAGGTGGAAGTCTGCAGCAGCATGTTGATCTTCTCTCATTTTAGCCATGCTGAAATTAGGCATCAGCATTAGTATGGCTAATGTCACAGAACTTTTTTCACAAATGTAAAGATTTTGAACTTTTCTGTCTACATACGCAGAATTGCTGCACCAGCTGTCCCCAAATCCAAGACTGCTTTAACAAAAGGTGCTGCACTGCCAGCTCAGCTGAGAGCAGCAGTCAATGGCATGGCAAGGTGCAAATGCGCCACGCTTCCACAGAGCCACAGCACTAGCAGTCTGCCACGATACCTGTTGCTAAACAGCTCGCTCACTGTGTCTCCAGGCTAAAATAAAATGTGTTAATGAATTAACCACCACAAAGCAGTGAGTGATTACAAAAACACCACTTGCAGCCTTGTCTACAGGAGGAAAAGAGCAAGCACTCAAGACACAGTGACAAGTACCTTTCAACCAAGTTTGAAAGTGCTAATGGGGATGCAGGACAAGCTACATCCTGACACTCGTCACCTGGCAGAGCTTGCTGGGGTACACCTCCAAGTCCACTGGAGATGTGCCAATGCAGCCAAGCTGGGAAAAGCAGTGAAATGAGGTCAAGGTTAGTTCACTGATCCACCCCAACTTCCTCCAGTTCTCTGCTGCAGGCATTTATTCAAGTGCCAATAGACACCTGTCTGGCAAACCCTGCTACAGTGACTTAAAACACAGGGCATCCTCCACCATCCGGACTGTCCTGGTAGAGATCTCCATGCATGCTGACAGAAAGGAAACGTGCCATACAGCAGCTTCTGTAATGCATAGTCTAACAACTTTCCTACTAATGATGAACGCAGAGTTAAGGTTTCGTTACAGCTTGCTACTTCTGAAGTAGCAAACCCACCAAACATCCCATCTGTCTCCTTTGCTGTTATCTTGAGCTGGCAAACACCTTCGATCTGACTACCTGCAGGCTCAGGAACATGGTACCATGGTAAGATACATCTGGGAAGAGAGCAGAGGGGAGGGACTGAAGTGATACAACAGCAGTGATACAGGCCCCTGGAAGAGACAGTGTCAAACCAGCATGGGCATCCATTTTTGAAGCTTCTTCATAACTGTAAGAAAAAAAATTTACATAAAAAAAAAAAGTTTAATTCTAAAGAGTTGCACAGTTAAGATTCTTCACTCAAAAGAATGATTCTCACCAAAACTGGTAAATTTGTGCGTAGGCTTTTCATCCACTTGCAACACAAGCTGTTAATAACCAGAGCCTGTACAATGCAGTTGTCTGCTGAGATCCTTGTGGGTGGAGCAGGTCCCTGAAAGAAGAGTGACTTGTCCACACTTCCACAACTCAGTATTGCAACAGATAAAGTTATCCCCAAATAAGTATGAACATTTCATCAGTACACAGGTAAGATGAACAAAGTGTAAATACAGAGTAATGGGAATGTTGTCCTTTTGTCTGACTGGAGATGAAGGAACATAATAGGCAGAGAAAAAGCTTGAAAAGTCAAGGGACTTGACAAACATCAAGGAAAAAATGAGTAAATTATTCATATATACCATATGCTGTGAAATCCAAATGGACATCCTGAGTCTGCTTCTGACAAAGGAGCACACAAGAAAGGAAGGAATACTTGAAGCAAGCAGCCTCAAGTGTGAGTCCTCTCAAGTATGAGAGGACTGAAAGAAATGTCAACTTATGGGACTGTATTTCACTGATGCATGTACAAGAAAATTCAGGAAGTCTAACAAAAGAAAAAAGCTGATATTCATTAACAGTGAAAAAAAATCTAAAAGCCATTAAAAAATAACCCAAGCACATCAAGAACATAGTCCAGCTGAAAAATACAAGCCATACAAGGACAAGATGTGGCCATTGCAGCTTCACAAGGAATAGTCTCTAAATTCTGAGGAAAAAAGCAAACTACTTTGAACAGAGAAAAATTAAGATTCAGAACTAAAGATTACTCAATTACAGGTGTGCAAGGCAAGACAGAAGCAAGGAAAAAAAGTGAGAATAGTGCCAAAATTATCAGCAGGTGTGTGCAGGGCTTTTGAGGGAAAGGAGCAATGAGAAGAAAGTGGATGTATTGGTAAGGTAGAAAATAAATGGATTCCTAGAAGATAGCTGAAGAAACACAGGGGAAAATGCAGAACAAATACAAGGGAGCTCTTCTAAAAATATATAAATAATGTAAATCTAAAAAAACCTGATCTAAATAATACGGATTCAGAGACACTACTTGAACTGTTACTGAAAATCAGACAGCAAAAGAATCAGTGAGAGGCTTTGGATGAACATGATCTTCTCCCCTGGTAGAGAAAAGGTATTAAAGAACAGGAAAAGAGTAGCAGAACCCTTTGCAAGGGAGTTACTCTTATTCTAACCCTGCTACCATTGTTAACAGCACAACAGCTAATTGTTAGTGTTTTTCAGTTTTGGAAAATGGAACCAAAGACATGAGTTCTGCCATCATCCCAAACTGCCTATACTGATGAGAATTTAGTTATCATATGCACAGAAAAACAATTAAAAATACACAGCTGGGCATGGAACCTGGACATTTTTTGTCCAGGAGATGGTCCCACATGCACTGGTTTTGGATCTCATGCTACTTAAGATATGCTCACACTGAAGAATAAGAAGCATGATAAGAAGGATTTACAGTGGAAGCGTAAAAATCAGCACGAGTGGGAAAATAAGAATCTAGAAAAATCAGAATAGCAGCCAAAATACAACAGGAGTTTTTATTTACTAAACAGAATCCTTCACTGTGTTAGACCACATGAGACGGGATAAACAGAAAGAGCACGAGAGATGACAGTGGGCAGTAAATTATAAAGGAGATGGCATTGCAACAGGCCTGCAGGAAAAGCCAGTGTAATTTTGGGCTGTGTGCACAGAGGCTGAATCACACTGCAGAGCAGGGAGTGGTCTCTAACCACAGTTGCAATGTGCATGGTACCTGAAATACTGCATCTCTCCTTCGGGTCCACTGCAATGAGTATACTGAAGTATCCAAACAAAGCCTCATTTATCTAAGAGACTTCTAACTACAACAGCAATATCGCTTAAGCTGTCTGCTTCCCCGGAGGCAGAGGCAGGTTCCTGCTGCCACATCCCACACAGAGGAGTAAGACACTCTCACTTTGTGTTTCCCAAAACAGTATCCACCAGCTTTGATGTAGTTAAAAAAAAAACAAACCAAAACAAAACAGAAGCACAGATTCCCCATCAGCTGGGATGCTGAAAGCTTGGACCAGATAAGAACACAAGGTATTCGGAAAATAGCCTTGCCCAGATGCTCATCTGGCATGCTATAAAATGCAGTATGTTTCTCACCTCTGGCTCTTTTTTGGAAATAACTTCTTCTGAAGTTGACTGGAGACATGTGTTCAATCTAGAATCATTCCAGAATGCAAACAATTACACAAAAGCATTAGCACAGATTTTATCAAAGAATGGATCTGCTACGGGAACCCTGTAAGATATTGGTGCTCAGCAATTTATTCTTTTGACAGGATAAAGGTCAGGGGACCTCCATCCCAGAGAAGGGTGCACTATAGGCATACTACGTGGCTGTTGTTAGTAATCAATCACAAGTAACTGAATACACCAGAGGAAGCGGAATGAGCACTCATAGCACACTAGCACAACAAGAACAATGCAACATTTTTGATAAGCCATCAGACAAATGAGCTAACACAGCCTGGCTAATGAATGAAACACTGGAGAGCAAGGCTAGGAGGCAGCGTGGCAGGTACTTCAAATAAAATTAAGCCTTCAGGAAAGTCACTATTAATATTCTGAAAGGAGCACACCCCCCATCAATCGAACTGGCAGGGGACACTTGTCCTGAGTTCCACTAATGAGCAGAAAGAAGGAATAACAGACACCAACTCAATTATCATATACTCGAAGGGAAACATAACACTGCCAGAGGAGAAATCCCAAACGTGCTCCTCTGCGACAGCCAAGCCAGAGAGAGCGACAGTGGACAACACATCAGACGTATTATGTTGCAGGCTTGTAGCCAAGCCCACAATATTAAGAATAATAAGCAATCCGATGGCCCTTTAGAACATTTTGTTTTCTATATAGTACTAAAAGGAAATCATAATTTAAACATGGCAAATATCACCAGTTATAAGAGACTGTTTCCTTACAAGAAATTGTGGCCTCTCCAAAGCACTCCCTGTCTGGAGCTACTCCGGTTTGTCACGGCATCACAGTATCTTTTGAGGGAACAATCTGGAATCATTTAACATTCCCAGAGGTGCAACTCTGTAGCTTAGCCAAACAGAGCAGATTTTGCTGAGGTTGGAAGTTTACCATGAAAATGCCTGATTTACCCATGAAACCACTCAAGAACATCTCAGGCAGATAAATACATGTTATTCCAGCTGGAATAAGTGTTTCTTAAAGGAACACCCAGTTCAGAGGCTCTTCATCACCAAATCAGCTTCAGAAAAGGAAACTCTTAGGGGTTGTAGAAAAGACAGGCAATACTCCTTGCAGAGAGGAAACAGACCTCTGAGTCCACAGCTGACAGAGAATCCCGCTTTATGGGGCTGCCAGATGCTGCCAACCCAGTTGAATGCAGCTGTGCCAGAAGAGAGCACGTTCCTCCATACTGTACAACATGCACTGCTCACTGCAAGGCTTTCCGGACCTCAGGCAAAGGAAAGCATGCAACCAGCTGCACAAATGAAGTCTTACCCTACTTTCCATGAGGTGTCAGGTAATAGATAGTCTGCCCAAACAGGACAACAGGGTTGCAGAGATGAGAACGTTCACCTCATGGCACTTCAAAGGATCACCATAGCTGGCACTTAGGGGATACTTCCAGTTGTACTTGCAATAACTGCTCTCCTTCCAAGAAGATATTCATTAGGCTATAACTTTCCAAAACACACATTTGGAAGTTTTAATGATAGAGAATTCAGAGCATCTTCTGAAACATAATGTCCTGAAGGTGCACATACACAGTCTCACAAAAGTGAGCCCAAACTACATGCATTTCCCTAAGTCAATGCTTCTCTAACTATCATAAGCAGGAGACGCTGTGTTCAAGCACATTGTGTGGGTGGCAGCAAGACTGGGAATGTTTTTGAGCTCATGCATTGTACCGAGATATGAGGTACTCTGGATGAAATGCAGTGTATTTGAATCCTTGCAGCGCCATTCACAGCATAATTTGTACAGGTAGAATCTGCCTTTGCAATCTGAGCTCAACAATACTGACGCATTAGCCAAAATACAACTCGTATCTCTCACCTCTAACTAGAAATGTGATGACTTATCACTGAAACAACATCCACATAACACTGAACACAACAGCTGTGTCATGGAAAAAGAGTAAGAGTGAACACAATCACACAATCTTATCTTGTTTCCTAATTAAGAACTTGCATTTATGGGCTCTCAGATATTAAAAAGAAAAAAAGGAAGAGCAGTCCTATTAACAGAGGTTGAAAAATAGCACTACTTGGAAAGAACAAGACCCCACGCATGTTTGCACAAAGTCCTTTCATACATTTTTTCCAAATGTACTGCCTGATCAGCATACAAAACAATGAAAACACAGTAAGACATTACCTTGATGCGGACAGACATTTTACTCTGGCAAAGTTCTAGTTCATTTCTTGCAGTCTCCATACAGTGAAAACCTGCTACAACCCTTAAGGGTACTTACTTGCATGGTATCACAATAAAGACACTTTCTCCCGCCTCAGAACACCCCTATGAAAACTTTTACTAAGATAACTATGAGTGGAAGTTAAGGCTGATTGACTATTTTAGCAAAGCATGCTTCACACCCTGCAGCATGAATCAACCAGGACTGCTTCCCTTCTAAGGCATTGTGATGGGAAGCCAATAATCCCTATCCCAATGGGTAGCCTAACTGGAGATGCAAAGAGCATTTTGCTTGGTTTCCAGGTGTTTACTTCCTTCTGCCTCTCTGCATAAAAGCCTGCTGCCCAGAAAATTCAGCTCTGCCTCCCCTGAGAGCCACTTGAGCCAAAGGCAGCTGGGTCTAGGCTATGCTTACTCAGTTCATAGGAAGGGCATTAAGAGTTCACAGATTTCTCTCAGCTTGGCCCTGAAAAGAGAAACACCCCAGCAGGAGGGATGATACCTCCATTCTGAGAGCAAGGCAACTTCCAAAACTAAACATTGGCTTAGTTCAGTACGCATTCCTGATTCAGCAGGAAAGACTTCCATTATGGGCAACAGTTCATCTTAGAAAGCCAAGATCCCCTACAAGGCATCAGAACTCTTACAGTCATACTACTGAACTGTTCAGTACATTGGGGCTTATACTTCATGGTGCCTATTTTTACTGGCCCAGACTGCCTCTCTGAAATCCTGAAGGCCTGGACACAACCTCTCAACTGTCCTGCATTAACAGCCAAACACAGAGCAACCCCACAAAGGTTGATCTAGCCCAGTCCCGCTCCTGCAGCAGCCGGAGCTGCATTTTCAGAAAATGAAACACCTAAGAAGGAGCACAGGGACAGCAAAGGCTTATGATACAGAGTCTAGAAAAAGAAAGCATGTTCTATAGCATTAAAATCAGTGCAAAGTTCTCCTTTCCCTAGATATGCATAGGGCTGGAAGAACTGAGACTACAAACGAGGATTATTGCCCTTGAATGGATATTATTTTGCCACCACTACCACTCCCAAAGCACAATAAGACCAGAGACCACCTGTGCTGGGCACTGGGACAGTACAGCGGAGTTTCTACCTTGAAGAACATAACGTCAAGACTAAAACATTATAAAAGCAGATCAGTAAAGGAAGAACATGGGCAAGCAATAAGTGAAGCACAGTGCACAGATACACCATTAACCCAACTCAAATTTGGGGCTTGATGTCCCTTTAGTTTCAGTGAACAAAAATACCTGCCTGATAGGTGCCCACCTGTGACCCACTCACTCAGGAAAGCTTGGGCTATCTGAAGACTAGAAAACACAGAAGCACCAGTCCCACTCTGGTCACTGTGGCCTGACAGGACTTCTCCAGACACCTGCTGACTCTACAGGCATAGCAGCACACCATGTTAGAGCCGTGGCCTCTGAAGGAAGAATCAGCTTCCATCAGCTTCTTCCCATCCTAACAAACGTTGCATTTGAAGACATTCCAGAGATGAAATTTCAGATTAATTTTACAGAAGTTTCCTCCAAGCTGGTGTGTCAGATGGCTGCTGCCCATGGCTGCACATAAAGAAGCTTGTGCATTAGAACAGGCATCTACACAATGCTAATGGAAACTGTCCTTGTGAAAAGGCACAGGATTCATTGGGCCAAAGAGCAGTTCTTCAAATAACTTTCAAACTGATGACACACCATTTCTGCTCACTGGCATCCTGCCACCCATGTAACCTACTTCTAAACTCAGTCTCACCATTCCCAGTCATTCTGTCTTTGGTTTGCCCAAAGAAGTTCCTCCTCTCTCTAGCTCTTGCAGCATTTCCATTTGTGAAGACTATGTACATACACATGCTTCACCATCACTAAGTTCTGTGCTCTATATCTGCAACTTCTATTCTTTCTGCAGGAAGTCAACCTGGTAATTCTGTCCTGCTCTCCAAATTCCAGCTTGGGAGTAACCTACCCACAAATAAACAATACCTCAAGTCACTTTAAAGCTATAGAATGATCACTGCTTCCTGCTCCACACAACAGCCTCAGCATGTGTCATCAGAAGGTGCACTGGCTTTTCACAGATACATGTTGCAAACTCCTTCCCATTTGCTGCCTGCACAGCCCAGGACCTCCTTGGGCACGGCAATCACACAGGCTTTCTCTACTAGCTTGGAGTATTTCAGAACATTTCTACTCCGACCCATCTGGCCACTCAATCACCGAGTTTCTCCCTACAAACACATAAACCTTCTGAAGCCCTTTCACAAAGGCTGGTGTTCTCCTGCCCTACAGGAACAATTATTTTTCCCCTTTTTGAATTTTATGCCTCTAGTTTTTGTGCAGCACTTGAACACATCACTTGCAGACAACGTACCACAGCCCAGAGATACATGGATCCAGAGTGACTTCCTGAATCTGCCCCTTAACTCTCATGAGAAGACCTCCTGATCAATGTCTGATGAGTGGGCCAAAAGACACCTAGCTCACTAACACATCCAGCACCTCCTGGCTCCAAGACAGGTCTTTGCATTCTTCCCATAAGCACATCTAGCCTGGACATACCCTTAACCATACAGTCAGCAACAACATTTACACCGTTCAGCTTGTCTTCCAGCTCTGCCAGAGATAGAACTGTGAGTTCAGCTGGCAGCACAGTGAATCCTGTTTGGTGTTACCTATGGTCCGGAGTGCAGGTGACACAGGTAACCCCACGGGCCCACAGATGCCAGATGGCCACTACCTGTGGCATCTCCATCAGGAGACCAGCTGTAAGGCCATCATTCACTTCAGGGGCCAAGAGGCTGCTTTCAGAAGCAGCATGGCCGCGATGATATGCCCCACTGAGATCTTCCATAGCCATCACGGCAGACACTAGCCAGAGGCCACAAACATGGAGTCAACGCAGCCGTGGTCCGGTCGGGTCCGGCCCCCCCAGCCCCCGCCGGTCCTCGGTGCTGCTGCTGCTCCCACTGGAAGCACACCGGGCGGCACAGTGGGGGAACGGCGGCCGGGGTAGCCGTTCGCCCCGCCTTCACGCCCCCGCCGCGGGGA
>NW_008794584.1:610490-612380 GCF_000699145.1 Aptenodytes forsteri | reverse complement strand
GGGAGGGGGGTGCCTGGGCCCCACGGGGACGGGGTTGAAGGGGTGACTGGAAGCGGGAGTAGGTGAGCAGCACGGCAGGTCGGCGGGGGGACACGAGGAGGAAACGACGTTCAGAGTGCTGGATCGGGGCTGGCAGGGGAAGTAAAGACCCAGGGGCCTGGCCGGTTGAAGCTAAAAGCAAGACAAGCTTTGCAAAAGGAATCTGAGAGCTAAAACTGACTCTTTCCTCAAAACCCCTGGGAGCAGGGACCCACCAGAGCACCCGCAGGGCCAGCACGGTGCGGAGGGGCAGAGCTCAGGGCAAGCCCGTGGCACAGTAGCTGAACAAATACATTGCTGTGGTGCTGTTCTAGCAGAAAGCAGGAAGGATCGCCTACTGGACGTCACCTTTAGGAGGGGCTTAGCAGAGGGTCTGACTGAAATGGCACTGCCTCTGGAAAAATGGAAAAGGAATAGTACCAAACCATCAGAGTGGGGTGATGCTGGCTGAGGGAATCTGAAAGGAGGCAGAGATGAACCGGGAGCTGCAGTGCTCCTCACTTAAAACTACCTGAAAGAAGTGGCCAAGTCAATAATGGCCAAACCACAAATTAAACAGAAGCCCCCAGCTTCTGCAGGGACCATGCCAGGACCTGAGCTGTCCAATATACTCGGCAGTGACAGAGTTTTCCATTGATGCAGTGTTATTCCAGGCAGACTGTAAAATGCAGCTTATGCCAGTGGAGGGATTAGGGTTTGAGAAGGGGGAGCGGCACAAACTTGCAAAGCGGTATAAAACATCCACAGTTTCTACTGTGCATCTTGAGCACAGTACTGGTGTTTTCAGAACATTATCAGTAAGCATTTCAGGGTCACTTTCCTGAATACCGATGTCTAATTTATAGCCTGTCCCTTGGACCTCTTCTTTTTACTTGCATTTGTCAGTTCTACATTTCATCTGCTGTTGAGCTTTAGGTCTCAGTAATACACAGGTATTCACATCAGCTTTCAGTTTGACTAGATGAATAACCTGAACCATCGTCAAACTTTTCCACCTTCCTCTCTGACCCTTTCCTAGCCCATTTCTGCATCTGATGAACAGCATGGGTCCCAGCACAGAGTTGCCCAGACCCCCTGTCTTGCTCGCAGAGCAGCTTGTTTGCTGCTTCGATGCATTTTCCTTCATTTAAGCAAGTCGTTAATGCATGAGAGGACCTTTCCTTTCACCCTTGACAGCCTCAGTTCTCTAAGAGCATTTGCTAAGGGATCTTAGCAGAGGCTTTTGTGGAAGTCCAAGTGGATCAAGGATGAGCTGCATTGTCATAGCGTTCTGCAGATGAATGTCAAAACATTGTTTTGCAGCAGGAGAGAGTCACGTGATGGTCATGCTGGCCTGGCCTTATCTCAGCGTTTCCACCCATTGTGGTTTGATCTCAGCTGGGTATCATCATTGCCTTTCCCCAAAAGCAGCTGATGGCTCCAGAGGACCCTGCTAGATCTGGGGGCTTGATTTGTCCCTAGAAAACCCATCGCAGTGCCTCCCCGGCTCTTTGCTTTCATCCATTTGCCTTCCAGTCTTAGTCACCATTCCCAACTATTTGTGTGGTATGTTAATAGCATTGAGTGCTCCAGGCTTTCAGGGATGCCCTTTCATTTCCAGGAGGCCAGAGGCACTTCTTTGCTCAGCCCAAGGCAGCCTGGTGAAGCGACAGCCCCTGAACGTAGCCTTCCAGGCAGCCCCTAAGGGCTGGCGGTCCCGCAGCTCTCCTGGGCCACCTCTCTGGCCTGGGAGGGCTCCTTCTCCCCTGCCTTCATAGAATCATAGAATCATAGAATCATTGAGGTTGGAAAAGACCTCTAAGATCATCGAGTCCAACCGTCAACCCAACACCACCATGTCCCTAAACCATG
>NW_008794584.1:608670-610192 GCF_000699145.1 Aptenodytes forsteri | reverse complement strand
GCTTGTTACTTGGGAGAAGAGACCGACACCCACCTCGCTACAACCTCCTTTCAGGTAGTTGTAGAGAGCGAACCCTTCCTGAAGGATGCCCATTGCTTCCAGCCACCTCTACTCTGCTCTGTGGCTGTGCCACTCTCTACGATCTGTGATGCTTTTTCAGAGCTGTTGAAGCTCTCAGTATCGTCCCCAGGTCACAAATGACCTTTCCCCATCGCAGCCACCACTTGCAGTTTCTTGCTGACGAGCTTCCTCCTTTTCCTGCGTTTCCCCTGGAGGGATGTTCAATGTGATTGAGGTGGATTTCGTCCCTGCAGCCTGTTCCCTTTGAGTACCTCTATCCTTAGTGCAGCTCACCTGTTTGTTTTGGCCTTCTGGCTTTTCTACAGATGAATTTATGCATTTGTTCTCAGGTTCTTTCAACGCGCCTTGTTTATTTGGGGACTTGGCTATACAGCCTGCTCTTCATTTTTTCCTACCTTCATGTTATATTGACTTTGTGCCTACAGCATGAACTACCCAGCACTGTGCTCTTCCACACACGGTGGCTTTCCCCTGTCTTTGGGGTCAAAATTTTCCTGTGTTTTTCATTGTAAGTACCAAAGCCTGGTTATCTTTCAGCTTAAACAGAGCCTGGTAGAGTCGTCATCTCATTCAGCTGCTTCCCCACCTCCTCTTAAGCTGAGACCTTTCTGTGTGCCAAGCACCACCTGAGATTTGCTTCATCATGGATATGATCTTCAAGCACATCAGGGAAAGCACCCAGGGAACCCTTGCTCTTTAGCATGCAGGCAACCAGCTTGAAATGTGCCTCCAGACCCCCTCCCCCCCCTTTTTTTTCTATGTGTCACTGCTATCCAAATGGACCATGCCCACCAGCTTCTCCCCAGCACTTCAACACTGTTCAGAGACCTCGTAGCAGCCAGCATCTTTGTCCTTGGCAGACAACACACCACACTGTGCCCCCATATGTTGGTCAAGCCCATGCAGGGCACCTGATCCCTTTGGGCCAGCACTTTTCTCAACCATGCTGTTCTGGGAGAGCAATGTTTCACCTTAGCCTTTGCACCCTGGACAAGGGTGCAGCAAGACACGGCAGCTGCTCAGGAGGAGAGCATT
Organism: Aptenodytes forsteri; assembly: GCF_000699145.1. NCBI lineage: Eukaryota > Metazoa > Chordata > Aves > Sphenisciformes > Spheniscidae > Aptenodytes > Aptenodytes forsteri. Next base: position 609,076 of record NW_008794584.1, on the reverse strand, counting down.
TCTCTTCAATACAGATGTCCCTCTCAAACCACCCTGGTTTTAGCTGTAAGAGCGCAGAGCTTTGTGGTGCAAAGCCATGTTTTCTCCCTTGTGACCACAACCTGCAGGCCCCTGCTGCCAGCAGCCCCAGCCCGGAGCAGTGGTAAAGGGTGAGCACTTGGCTGTGCCCTGGGCAATGTGGGGCTGAGAGGAGCTCACCCCATGGTGCCGGGGGTGCTCTGACTACGGCTGGGGCTGGAGGGTATACGGGGGATGTCGGGGGGGGGACTCTGGCCCCGGGGCCTGGGTGGGACAGGCAGATGCTGCCGATCGCACCCCCACCTCGTGTCAAGGAGCCGGGGTGGCTTTGTCCCCAGCAGGCTGCGTAGGTCTGCACTGACCCCCAGCGGCTGTGGCACAAACAGCC
>NW_008794584.1:605381-608110 GCF_000699145.1 Aptenodytes forsteri | reverse complement strand
CGCGTCCAGGCCGGCCTTCGGGCCCCGGGGACAGTGCCACATCACCAGCGCTTGGGCTGCTGGTCCCTGCTCCGCCACTCGGGTACCTCACCTCGTGAAGGGCTGGGGTGGCTCCCTGCCCTGCAGGACCTCCAGGATTTATGTGCTCCAGACTCAATGCCGCAAGCCTCAATTTTCAAAATCCTTTTGAGTCCAGGCTGCCAGGATCACGTGCGTTACCGGCTACTGCCTTCCCCTCTGGGTGCATCGGGGTGGTCCAGCATGTGCGCTGCCATAGCTTTGCACCAAGAGCCCCTTATCATGCTGTTTTCCATGATGGTCCTTTCACTCCTCCTCTGAGTTGTTGCCAGCAGAAGTAGCAGCACCCACTCTCTGTCCCATCAGGTGCCTGATGCTGCATGTGGCTGTGTTTGAAATTAAGGTTTTTCAATAGACACCATTTTCTCAGAGGCCCAGCCCGCACCCCAAAGGACGTTGTCACCATTGCTTAGCTCCATCCCCTCCATTCTGTATTTTGACAAATGGTTACCTGGATTGACTCTGTACGTTCATTCCTTTGTTTTCCTACTTGGCATACCCAATTTCTTGCTTCTCCACTCTGATGTTACCTTCCAGCACCTTGCCTTTTTGTGATGTTAAAAGTACCCTTCAGCACCCTGTGATCCTTCACTCAGAAGCTGTTCCCACTTCGTTTTTCTACATTGCCTTCCTGAAGGGTGCCCATCAGTTCCAGCCACCTCTTGCCCTCTGCTCTGTGGCCAGGCTCTGGGGGCCACGAGGCTCTTTTGGAGCAGTTGAAGCTCTCAGCATGGTTCCCAGGCCACTGCCAGCCTTTCCCCATCACAGCCACTGCTCGCCGTTCCTTGCTGACAAACTTCCCCTGCTTCCTGCAGCTCCCCTTCCAGAATGTTCAATGTGACGACTGATGGATTTCTCTGGCTCTTTCCCAACAGCCTTTGAGTACGTTGCGTTGTGGTCACTGCCCTAGAGGTACTCTTTAGTGATAACGGTGGAGTGCAGGTGTCCTAGGCAGCACAGGGCTAAGCTGAAGATGCTTTTCCTCCCAGGTCTGGAGCCAGCAGCAGCCAGGGAGCAGCTATCTGCCCGGGCATCCTGGTGTACCCCCTCTTCGGTTTCCTTCCATTTTTGTCTCTGATCACAGCTGCATTCACATGTGAACTCTGGCAACCTGGTTACAGCATCATGTTTTAGAGAAGCACATAAGTATCTGCTCTTGCTCTGGTAGCTTATTTTTATGTGCCTCGTTAAAGCAGCTCTTTACTGCTTCCCACGCGAATGTTGTCACCTCCTGTCCTAGCCTCTAGTGAAGACTCAGGGGTTTTATGATCCCAGCCCAGGGATGAATCATCTTGTCTTTAGCCCCACTGCTTGGTAGCTGCCTCCAGCACCTCTCTCCTACTTCTGTCACGTGGGTACCTCTGTGGTCACCCCCCCCCAGGTGCCTCCATGGACAGAGACCCTTTGCTCCTCCCTACAGCCTGCAAGAGACTGCCCTGATACTGAGTGAGAGCTGGTGCTTCTGTGTCCAGCAGGAAAGATCTAGGTTTTGTTTCTGTGTTGGCTTCTCCTCTCATGCCTCACAGTGCTCTCCGCTCAACTTGAGTTGCAAGGTCTCCTTTCCTTTTAGGAGGCAGGTTGCTTTGGCTGCTTTATTTCCCTGCTCTTTCAGCCCTTCTGGAGATTGCTGCTTTTTCCTGGACTAGGAGAATGATCCCCAGAGCCAAACTCTTTACCTTGTTGCACCTCCCTAACCCAGAGCTCTGCTCCCTTCACACAAGCCCCCCACCTGCCTGCATAAACCAGCCCATGCTCACCATGGGACACGAGAGCTGAGCCTGGACGCTGGTTCAGTGTCTCCATTTGCCATGGACACTACAGGCGGGATTCATATGTTCCTGGTGCCACCCAAGATGCCCCAGGGCATCAGATACAACAGGGGACTTATGGCCACTCTGTCAGCAGCTGGAGGTGAGGTGGGCCGCACTTCTCCTGGCACTCAGTGACTGTGACTGGCACTTGTCCTCTCACTCAGGTTTATGCCTGGTTTTGCTCTTAAACCCATCTCCAGAGATCCGAGCGCCTCCCCATCTTCCAAAATACAATTATTTACAACGAGCACTTCAAAGTCACAGTGGGAATATACTGGAAAACCTTCCCAGTGTAGCTAAGACCTAAACCAATTAGAAACAAGCTCAGTTAAATGCAGTAAGCTGCTCAGGCTGATAGAAGAGCATTTGCAGAGAGGGATGGCCACCAGGATAAGGGAAACCTTTTGCCTTTGCTGGCCTGGTTTACCTGCACACAAACCCCTGGCTGTGCCCAACCCAGCTCTACCAGTGTCCCGTGGAGCAGTGCCAGGTCACGGAGGTGCGTGGGTTCCCCTGCCTGCTCCACCAGCAAGGCCCCAGTTGAGGAGGGGTCCCGGTCCCTCCCGGGGGGCAGCCAGCGGGCAGGACCCTTGCCAGCCCAGGCTTCCTTGGGCGCCCCAGGTTTTCCTGGGCCCTCTCCTGGGCTGCGGCAGGGAGCACCCATGGCCCTGGGGGGTCTGGGTCTGGGGGGTGCAGGGGAGCAGAGCAGCGGGGCGGGGTCAGGAGGAGGCCGTGGGGCAGAAGGTTGGCTGGAAGCGGGGGGGGGTGCCCGGGCGGAGAAACAAGGGGCGGCGGCGGCCCCGGCGTTGCCGGGGAGAGGCGGGCAGATGGGAGCAAGAG
>NW_008794584.1:603396-605087 GCF_000699145.1 Aptenodytes forsteri | reverse complement strand
GGCAGGGCCTGCCCCCTTCTCCCCTCCCGACGCCCCGGGCCCCGGCCAGGCCCGGCCGGTGCAGGCTGGCTGCGGGTTGCCGTCCCTCGGCGGGCAGGGGGCTTGGGACAGGCAGGGCCGGGGGCGTCCGTGTGCCCAGGCACCCCAAGGGGACGCAGCCCGCGGTGGGTTGCGCTTTGCCGTGGCGGGCGGCAGCGTGTGGGGTGGCCCTGCTCTGACGCCAGGGCGGGCGTGGGGACCGCCAGGGCCTGCTCGTCAGGTGGGGCAGCCTGCTGAGCTGGGGCCTGGGCTGTCGCCGGCTCCTCCAAAGGCTTGACGAGGCTGTGGGGTGAAATGCGGGAGAGGCCCCAGCTGTTCAGCGCACTCCAGATGTGCCACATCCACCAGTTCCCCTGTGCCCGCCAGCCTCTCATCTCTCCCCCTTAGAGGCACCTGTATCTGGCAGGCTTAGGCTTCACTGCCTCCTTCAACGTGCCAGGATGCTTCTGGGCCTGGGGATGCACGACTGCGCAGGATGCCTGCTCCCTCCACCAAAAAGCAGGAGTTCAGGTAGCTTGTGCCCAGGGCCCTGTGCCGTTGGTGTCAGCACCAGGAGCATCGGTGTGCGGGGGTGACCATTAACTGCGCGGCCTCCATCCCGCTCCCAAGCGCTTGCTCCATGGTCAAGTGCCACCCACACACTGCCCACCGGGTGACCAGGATGGTGTCCCAGGGCCCCTGCATGGCCCAGGTGTGGCTGAGCCAGCTCTGCGTGGGCAGCCATTGTGCAGCACTGTGCCACACAGTCAGCAGGCCAGCTTCATCCTCCATTTCAGCCGGGGGGCTGGCTCCCCTCCAGAGCAGCTGCCAAGCCATGCCCGGCAAGGCCCCAGCTCCGTCCTCCCTCCATCTCTGGCAGCAGCTGCCCACAGCTGTGCTTGGCCAGGGGGAGGGAGCCTGACAGCCCCGGTGCCGTCCAAGGCAGGCAGGGTGCTTTTGGGGACTGTGCTTTGCTCTGCCCCAGCCTGGGAAAGCTGAGCATCCAGCTGAAATTGAGGGCCTGTTGCAGAGCTCCTTGTGTCCTGGAACTGTGGGCTGGTGCTGCTTTTCCTTGCTTTCAGTTTATCGTGCTGGGGAAGGGTGGGCATGGGCAAACAGCTGTAGGCAGAGCTCTTGGGGAGCGTGAGGCTGAAGGAAACTGAAGATGCTGGGCTGATTTCTTCCCTCCCACCTCACAGGACAGCCAGACTAAAAATAATCCTTTGCCTCATGCTGTGCATGAAAATAAAGGAGACTAAAAAGAGAACGGTCCTGGATCATAGCAGTTAAGGACCTGCTTTGGTTAAAAGCATAGATATAGTCTTATGTGTCTTGGGGGGGAGAATATAACCAGTGCCACTGGCTGGGAAATCCCATGGAAAATAAGGCATGTACCCTTCACAGTGGCAGAGACTAACCAGCATGATGGTGGTGCTACTGGAAGAGGCGGTAGCATCCCGAGTGCTTGAAGGCTGTCCAGCCTGCCCCACCATATCCCCATGTGCAGCCTAGGAGCTGGGTTTCAGCCAGCATGTTCCACCAGGATGGCCTAGCCAGGAGTCTCAGGAGCACTTCGTCTGGAAGTCTGCGAGTTTGGAACAAACCAGGCACATAGGATGGGAGAAGAGTCTATGACCCCCCCTTCCTTCTTTCAGGCATCCACAGTTATGGGG
>NW_008794584.1:593236-603359 GCF_000699145.1 Aptenodytes forsteri | reverse complement strand
GAAGGCAGCCCAAGGGTGGGGATGGGGAATCCCAGCAACTCCCTGACAGCCCTGCCTGTTCTTCCATGCAGGATGGTTCCCCCACCACCTGTCAGCAAGCCCCATGTGTGCCTCTCCACTGTGCTCATCATGACCAGCCTTGTCCTCATGGATGCCTACCTGGTGGAGCAGAGCCAGGGCTCCAGGAAGCTGGGCATCTGTGTCATGGTGGCAGTGGGTGATGTGTGCTTCCTGCTGGTGCTCCGCTATGTGGCCATCTGGGTTGGGGCTGAGGTGAAGACAGCTAAGCGGGGCTATGCCATGATCCTCTGGTTCCTGTATGTCTTTGTTCTGGAGATCAAAGTCTACTTTGTATACCAGAACTATAAAGCTGACCGGAAAAGCCTGGATCTCATAGCCCGCAAAGCACTGACCTTGCTGCTCTCCATCTGCATCCCAGCCCTCTATGTGTTGTTGGTGGCCACAGAGCACATGGAGTATGTCAGAACATTCAAGAAGAAAGAAGATCTCCGCAACCGCCTCTTCTGGGTCATTGTGGACATGCTGGACGTGCTGGACATCCAGGCCAACCTGTGGGAGCCCCAGAAGAAGGGGCTGCCGCTCTGGGCTGAGGGCATCATGTTCTTCTACTGCTACATCTTGCTCTTGGTCCTCCCTTGTGTGTCCCTCTGTGAGATCAGCATGCAAGGGATCGGCATCATGCCGCACCGGATGATGCTATACCCCATGCTGAGCATGCTCACTGTCAACATCACCACCATCTTCATCCGAGGCAGCAACATGGTCTTCTTCAGGGACGCCCGGGTCTCCAGCATCTTCATGGGCAAGAACATGCTGGCCATTGGGCTGAAGGTCTGTACGTTTGTGCAGTACCAGCGGCACCAGCACCACGCGCCCCTGGGGCCGGACCTGGCCCTGCAGCACAGCACCCAGGCCCAGCCCTCCCCAGGGCTGCACAAGTCCCAGGACCAGCCTGCCTGTCCTGAGGAGCTGGCCCAGGACAACACGTGACAAGCCAGCAGGAGCCACAGCCTGGGCACTGCCACACCTGGCCATACCTGCAAACCCGAGGCAGGCTGCCGAGCTCCCCGCCTGGACAGAGGGCAATGACCCTGCTCCCTCCTTCCTTGGGCGAAGCTGCTCCGGTCCCCGAGGGTCGCATGGTGAGGGCCTCCCATAGCAGCCTCCATCAGGCCGCAGAGCGGTTTGGGACCTCAGCACCCCACCGAGTGAGACAAGCAGCAGAGCGGAGGAGGAGGCCAGGTTTGCCTGCCACACGCCGTGTCTGGTTGGGGCCAGGCAGCCCCACCTTGCGCCGGGCTCCCCCCATCAGTGCTCCCCACGCAGCACTGCCCTCTGGCCAGCCAGGGCTCAGGCCAGGGGCCTGCATGGGGACACTTGGGTCACCCGCTCCACTGTTGTGGTTGGACCTGGCTCCAGCTCAGTGCTTGGCAGCAGCCTGCTCCCTGCTGCGTGAGCCAGGTTCCCCATGCTGGAGAAGCGAGGCCTGGGCCTCCCCCTGCCTGTCACTCCTCTCAGCCAGCTGCAGGCCCAGGGGGGCCCAGAGGGGATGACTGTCCTTTTTCGTATCTCCCTCTTTGCAATAAAAGACCTGAGCCCTGCAGCCTCCTCATGTCTGTGTCCCTGCCAGCAGGCAGGTCCCCCCAGCTCCCGTGGGTGCCTGTCCCTCATGTGCCTGGATGTCCAGCTATGGCTGCAGAGCATGTCTGGGGTGGGGGGCTTGCTCAGTGACCGGCCAGGCCTGGGGAGAGCATCCCAGGTACCTGGGTCCGAAGCCATTTCTCCTGGCCAGCAGTTGGGAGAGGAGGGGCAGGTCCTTGTGAGAGTCTGGTGGGCTCTGAGGGTGTCGCTGGGGGGGGGAATGTGTGGAAGCTTTGTCAGCCACCACTGCCTGTGCAACCAGCTGCAGTTACATCAACTAGTGCCAGCCATGCCCAATGGCTGCCCTCCCCAGGGACACTCATAGCAAGTCCCCACGCTCCACCTGGCGGGACACCAGAGCAGGCCTGGTAGAGACACACTGCTGGGACAGCACTAGAAACAGAAGGAAAATAACCCAACTGACTCCTTGAGGCTGGGAGGCCACAGGGAAGAGCAGCTCCCCTGACAGTAGAAAGCTCTCTGGAGATGTTGGAAGCATCTCCTCCTGTTGGAGCTGGTGTTGCCATGCTGCCACCCACCTTAACGCCCAGTGCCACCACAACACTGGCTGAGCTGGGCAGTGCCCCAGGGCTTCCCCTGCTGCACGGTACTGGCCCCAGGAGCTGGCAGGGAGAGACACTGCAGTAGACTTGCTCCTCACCACTAATGTCCTGAGCAGAAGCAGGTGACATCCCAGCAAGGATGTTCTCCTTGCAGGCAGGCACACAGGCCTCAGCAGGAAGGAGCCATTTGGCTCCAGAGGGGCAGGAGGGCAAAGCAGGACCACTTTGGTGGTGCACCAGGTTTGTTTCCTGCTGGGAACAAACAGTAGCTGAGGATGGGGACACATGGACTCAGGAATGCTGCTCCCACATGGCCCCTCAGCAAGGCCCCGGCAGCAGTGACCAGCGGTGAACCACCTCCAGCCTGTCCAGGCCCCAGTCTTCTTCCCTTCTTGCATTAAAGTACAGGTAAAGGTTTGTTCAGCTTTGGATTAAAAATTGAGAGCATAAAAGAGCAGACCCATGCCACAAAGGAGTCAGGATAGCCTTGGGCTTTGGTGTTGCCACACTGCTCCCAAGGTAACTCTCCTCTAAAGGCACAAGGATGTGGCAGGCTCTGCATCCCACATCACGAGGCAAGAGGAGGAAGCAGCAGCAGCCAGGCACGGTGCAAAGCAATAAGCCACACGCAGGTTAAAGGCAGCTGAGGATTTCCATGTGGTCTCTAGCCAAGCTGGCACATCCCACTTCTACTGCCTTCCCCCAGTTAACACTAAAACTTGTCACTAGAGCAGATCTCGCGTCACCTACAGGAACTGCAGATGCTTCAGCAACATCCTGAGGTGGGCATGATGGAGTTACTCATCATTCCATTTCTTGCCCACTGCAAGGCGTTTCCCCCAGGCCCCACACACCAACTGCCCACCTGCACGCGGCACGGCTGTGCCCAGGGAGCACTCTGCCCTGCAGAGCTGAGGCACTCTCCCAGCACACGCTCTGACCTGTCAGACAGATCATCTGTCCGCATCACCTCCTTGTCAGCACAGCCACAGGGGCAATCAGGAGTGAGGAGAAACTCGGAGAGCTGGTGGTCAAACGTAATGTTGGAGAGAGGCACTTTTGACTGTAATAGCACCAACACTGGGAATAAAGGAAAACGGAGGTATTTTATGTCATACAGAATCAGTTTCCTAGAAGGACCAATAGCCCTGTAGAGACCACCTTGAGAAGCCAAGAGAGGCAGCCCTGCTGCAGAGATCCCGGGCAGCAGTACCTGAGCACAGTCAGCAGCGTGCCCCGGCTGCAAGGAAGGCCAGCCACACCAGGGGCTGCATCACCAGGGTGCAGGTGTGATCCTCTCCCCTTTACTCAGCACTTGTGAGACTACATCCAGATACTGCATCCAGGCTGGGCCCCCAGAAGATAGATGTTGATCCTCTGGGCTGACTCCAGTTGAGGATGTGAAAGTTGTCAGAGGCTGGAGCACTGCAAGGAAAGGCTGAGGGAATAAGGTTTATTCACCCTCAGGAAAAGGCGGCTTTGGGGAGACCTAACAGCACCCCTTTCCCACCCACTCCCCAGACCTATGACGAGGCTACTGAGAAGACTGAGCCAGGCACTTCACTGAGAACAAGACAATGATTATTGACTAAAACCAGGCAGGTTTCCTGGAGGAGGAAAAAAAAAAGTTTCATCTTGAGAACTTGAAGCAGTGGAGCAGAGGCCAAGAGAGGTGGTGGCATCCGTCCTTGGACATTCCCAGACCCAACTGAAGAAGCCCTGGGCAACCTGGTCTGAAGTCAGTGCTAGCCCTGCTCTGAACAGGTGTTGTACCAGAGCCCTCCCCACCTGAGGTCCTTTCCCATCAGTTGGTGTCTGATAAGACCTGGAGTAGAGCCAGCAAGGCAGGGCAGGGCTCATGCTCTCCTAGCTAGAGGAAGAGATGAGCAGGTGCAAGGACAGAGACAGCTGTCAACACCATGTGCATCTGCATAACAAGACTTGTCACCACCCAGGTATGGTGTTAACCACAAGTGAAGAGGACATTTCAGCTACAAAAAGCGCTATTTCCTTCAGTTCAGCCTCTGCTCTGCTGCCTAACAGCATCACTGTACAGTGAAAGGCAGATACTGGGAAGAGGGATGGCCGTCTTCCAGGCCTGGCCAGGGCAGGGTGAATCCCAGTGCCAGACAACAGCATGTCTGTCCAGCAGTCACGAGTTCTTCTGTGAGGGCAGACGGCGCTTGTCTTTGATGGCATTCCTCTTCCTCTTCTTGTTCAGGAAGCTCTCCAGCTTTCCACTCCTCTTCAGCTCTGCATACTTCTCAGCTAGCTCCAATTTCCGCTTCTCGGCTGTAGAGGAGAGGGGAGCAAGGTTTTAAACTGAAGCCTAAACATCATCTCTACAGACCAGCCCCTTCTCACCTCTCCCTCCCTGGCTCCAAGCCTGGCTTGTCCCTTGAATACCAGCGCTAGAACAATCCCTCCACAGCTCTGTGGAATATTATGGACAACTCTCTTCCAGTGCTTGGAGTCCTGTCAGCAGTACTCCCTCTAGGTCTTCCTGCAGCATATTCACACCGAGTACTTACACTTCTTCAGGAAGAAAGGTTTCTTTCCCTGCTTGGCCAATTGCCTCCGTTGTCTCTTCAAAGACAGCTCCCTCTCCCTCAATTTCTGCTGTTTTTTCTGTGCCTGTTCTTGCTGTGTCTGTACAGAGAGGATGGCCTGTGTCAGCAAGTGTCTAGGCATCCTCTCTTCCAGTGCACTGCCTCACAGGAGAGGAGATGCTGCACTGAACTTACCATGCGGTTCAGGAGCTGCTGGAGTTTCTCCTTCTGCTCCACGTTCCGGCATTTTTTCAGCTGCTTCTGAATCATCTGAAGGAGAGAGTAGGAAGCTACATGACTACCTGCCTGCCACCTCCACTGTGATAGGCCTTTGCGGAAGCTGCCCCTGCCAAGCAAGGTTCTTCTGACCAAGGACAAGCACACAGCATCACCTCCTTCTCCCGCTTCTTGATGCTGTCCAGGAAGCTGTACGTCTTCATAAATATTTCAGGCTTATACTCCCCAGACAGGTCATCAAATCGAGGGTCTCTGTGGACCTGAAGGCAGGGAAGGCAAAGGTAAGAGCTGTGGCCAGGACTACCCCAGACTACTGCCTGCTTACTCTCCTTCCATGGATCAGACCTTGCCTTTTTTTTTTTTTTTAAACTAGCAATGTTTTCAATGGTGGGTGCATAATATCTGCCACTGGCAAAGACCAAGCCCAATAATCAAGGTGGCAGTGCCTCACAAAGTCATTATGCCTGCATTCAGTCTACCAAGCAACAGGCACTTCCATATGCAAGTCTACCACCCAGGAGAAGCCAATTCAAGGAAGAACAGCATGAGTGCTGCCTCCAAACACCTGCAACTCCCAGACCAAGAGCTGGCTGAACGTGTGTTGTCAAGGTGATGGATGTGGGAATTCAAACCCATCTAGATTTTCACAGATTACCTGGGTCAGGTCATACAAAGAGAGAGAGACAAAAAGAGGTCTCTAACTGTGGAAATTAACATATTAAGATGATCCAGCAATGATAAGTCAAAGTTATATTCAGATTAGAAACTAGACAGACATTTGAACTTCCAATGTGACTAGTAGTGAGCAATGACCATAGCTTGCAGTGCAATTGTCACTGGTGGCAGCCATTACATCTTCTAGAAACACTTAGGTCTCAAATGTTCGTTACTCCTCAAGTTATGCATTATACAGGGCAGCAGGTTATACAGAGAGCAGCCGCTCCTGCACCCAGTCTCTTGTTCTCCCCAGAGACACGCTAGCACGACCTGCGCTCACCAGTGGTCCAAGCCCTATCCTCCAGAAACAGCCCGTGTCATCTTCAGCAGCCCCGTTACCATGTCTATGCCCTATTAGCATCACTAAGGGAAGTCAGCTCCTGAACTGGGGAGGGGGAGCACCCACCTTCTTTGTAACAGAGACGACTTGTCGCAGAAAAGGTACAGGCTTCTTGGCAGACATCTCCAATGGCCTGAAAAAGAGAAAAATGTACTTAAGAGGAGCAGAGGAGAGAATGAGACCCAGGCTAATGTGTCAGGAGGTTAGCCAGACCCTCAGGAGAATATTACTGCATGGTGCCGAAACGGCAGACTCTCCCACTCAATCCTCACCATGACACCTACAGAGAACAAAGAGGTGACTCGGTCAAGAGCCAGACAAGGCTACTACAATCAAATGATCTATAAATGCGTGGTTAAAACAATCCTACACAAAACTTGATACAGCCCCACTGTATCAAGTGAAAACCCACCACCCGCATCAGTAAATGTGCCGTACTCAATTATTCCTCTCCCCCTGCACGTTTTCATTCATCATGCAACAACCCTCTTCCATTCCTGGCCCACCAACTCATCCACTCTTGACTAATACTTACAGTGAAAGAGGAGACCAAAGCTGGCAATTTCTGCACTGACCTGGTAGTTACAAAGACAGGCCAATTCTGCTGTGGCCATGCTCAGCAAGAAAGCATACCATAACACAAGTAAAGAAAAGGTCAGCCCCCAGGAATAAGGGCCATACAGCTTATGGTACATATCCCAAAAGAGACTTGACAGTGAATCAGGACCATTGAGGACCATGGTGACAACCAATTAAGGGAACAAGTTCTCCTTGCAACACAGGCCTTTAGAGCTTGATGCTTTAGGTGTACGAGGGGGACAGTATAAGGTGGGAGAACGGGATATTACTCTCCCCATATTACTTGGATGCTGTGTCCTGCGATTTGTCAGTACATCAGGTAAGTTACTAGAAACATGAAAAGAACTATGAACCACCCGCTGAGAGTACCCACAATGCGGGCATTATACCACATTCAGCAACACAATAACACCAGGGCAGGAACATAAACAACCCCACAGGCGTAAGTAAGTTTTCCAAATCTCACTTAGGGCAGCGTTCGGTGTATTTTCACGTCTGCTGATGTGGCTACACCCCTGTACAATGCTCTTGAGTCAGCTTTATACAGCATTGCTAAAGCCAGCTCAGTTCCAGGGGATTTCCCTGAAGTCTTTTTTTTTTTTTTTTTTTTTTTTTTTTTAAAACTCCCCTTTTTTTTTTTTTTTTACTTTTTTTTTTTTTTTTTTTTAAGAAGCTCACTTTAATAACAAAAACATGAGAGAAACAGCATGTGGAATTTACAGTGATGCATCACTTAAAGGATTAGGGAACTTAAATAAAAACAGAATTATGCAAACTGTGTGGCAGAAATAGAGACACTGTGTGAAGATGTTGCACTACACAAAATCCCCCAGACTCTTGAGTAAAAGGTAAAGCAAGAAACATTATTCTAATCAACTGTTTATGGCAGAAGAAACATGTATTAGGCAGAGATTCAGAAATAGGTTAGGGAATGCCAGTGTAACAGAGGAAACCTGTTCAAATCACTTAGATACGACTCTGAGGACTGAAAACCAGCTAACGACTGCAAATAAAGGGTAATTGTATAACAGTTGTTACCAGTGGGGGCCTGTGGAGGACTGCAAAGAGATGTGATAGTTTTTGCTGTGTTGAATACATTTTATAGTCACCACATCAATAGCACCTACAGAGCACGCAAATAGGAGATGTAAAGACCACTGAGAACAGGAAAAAGTCTGTGATGATAAGTACTGTAGAGGGGGAAAAAAGGAAAATCAACACAGACAAGTCACAGATGAGACAACGGCAGAAGGATGAATGAAGTTCCAGAACAGTTGGCTGTCACTGCAACTCCAGCCAGTGGGAGCCAGGCAGAAGATGCTGATAAGCTGGAAGGGGTTTAGAAAATGGCAGGGTAACCATTTCATGGCCCAGAGGACACAAGTAAAGCACTATCATACAGCTTAAAAGAGAAGCATACCATGCTGTGGGTTAAAAGTGCCTTAATACAGAGGGCGTAAAGGAATTGAGTGCCGATTTAACTATTGAGTAACAGGTGGCTGCTGGGGATTTGAACAGGATAGGATATTAAGAGCTCTGAAACAGCAACAGACCACTCCCAAATGAAACACTATAGTGAAAGGCATTATTGTGTAGCACATTAAAGGAGATCTACACCAGCCCCGAGGCAATGGCAACACTGTGAGGAGCTCCCAGCATAACTTCTGGAGTGCAGAGAGCACACATGCACATTTTTCTGATCACAGAAGAACCTCTTTACCCCTTTTTGCCTTGTTGCTGCTTCACCGTAGCTTTGGTAGGCTTTGCAGTTTTCTTCGCACTGGTCACCTGCTTGCACACTTTCGTTCTCCTATCACTCTGCATCCGCAGTAGTTCCTCAAAAGACATGTGAGATTGATCTGAAAGAGAGCACAGGGCACACTTGAACCAAACAGCTTCTCAAGGCGCTTCCCACCCCCAAATTCCATCAAGAGGGATGTCTCAGAGCCTGAGACAGCGACACGAGCACAGTGGTGCCATCCCTATACAACTGCATGGCAGAAAGAAGCCACTCCATCGCTCAGCCTTTGATTTCTCTCTCATTAACCACTGCAGTCTTTAGCACTAGAATAGTCTCCCTCTCTCCCCAATGTCTCTTTGCTTCTCTCTCCACTCAGTAACACACACAAGACCAGTTCAAAGTTTTTACCTGGTAGAAAGAGTGGTACAAGCTCTGCACTGGGCTCTATTTTGGCTGCACTGCAAATTCTGAGGGGTTACCTCTCAGTCCTGACTCTTTCACTTTAACAGACTATTCTTGTCCCATCGCCCTTAAATGGGCATCATCACATCTCTCACACCATGAGACCAGCCAGAAGGTGCAGGAAAACCACGTGGCCTGTTCAGTCTGACCAGCCAGAAGGTGCAGGAAAACCACGTCGCCTGTTCAGTCTGTTAAGACTCGGAGTCAGTTTCTCCCCACTGCACATCCATCATAGCTCTGCTCAGTCTGCAACGAAGCAATTCCCACGGCAGAGCCTCCTCAGCACCCCAGAGGCCCGTAAACTACTGAAATCCGGTGTCGCCGAGACCAGGACATCCAGACATTCAACCTGCACCATCTCACTACCAATAGGAATAGCTTATAGCCTGATTCACTGGGGGAAGAACAAAACCCCACAACACCAAAAAGTAGTTTCATATTCTAGCCCTGCCGAGAGCTCCCCACAGCGTTATTTACACCTTGTGTTTCATAAAACATTCCTTCCCTCCTCTGACTGCTGACTAGAAGACCAACACAAACACCATAAGAAACAGCAAAACCTATTCTACCCAAAGTGCCGATGAGTGCACAAGATATTCTTCTGGAATTTTCTGCTGCCATGTTTCTTTAATATCCCTCAGTGACAGTAATCTTTAACACTTCTTATAACCACAATGAAAAAATAGTATCAACAATTCTTTCTGGATTTACACCTGTGTAAAGGCATTCAGGACTAGCCATCAGAAAACATTTAAGGCAACGCTTGGATATGCTCATTCCATTCTCCGGATGATGGTAGGGGCAAGAAGGAACAGAAGGGTTTGCGTTGGCTCCCTTCTGAAGGAGAAAGTCTTGGCTCAACACCTCTGAGCAGCGACAGGCACATGGTCTCTCTAAGCCTTTGCAATACTATGCATTTGGTACAAAATACCCCAACTGTGGCCTAGCAAAAACAATCACATCCTGCCTGTGGTGGGTTGACCCTGGCTGGATGCCAGGTGCCCACTAAGCTGCTCTGTCACTCCCCTCCTCAGCTGGACAGGGGAGAGAAAATATAATGAAAGGCTCACGGGTCAAGATAAGGACAGGGAGAGATCACTCACCAATTACCAGCACGGGCAAAAGACTCAACTTGGGGAAAAATAATTTAATTTATTACCAATCAAATCAGAGTAGGGTAATGAGAAACAAAAACCAAATCTTCAAACACCTTCCCCCCACCCCTCCCTTCTTCCCGGGCTCAACTTCACTCCCGATTTCTCTACCTCCTCCC
>NW_008794584.1:589759-593209 GCF_000699145.1 Aptenodytes forsteri | reverse complement strand
TTCCCCGGGGGTCAGTCGTTCAGGAGCAAACTGCTCCAATGTGGGTCCCCTACGGGGTCACAAGTCCTGCCGGCAAACCTGCTCCAGCGTGGACTGCTCTCTCCACAGGGTCACAGGTCCTGCCAGAACCCTGCTCCAGCGCGGGCTCTCCGCAGGGGCACATCCACCTGCTTCAGCATGGGATCCTCCACGGGCTGCAGGTGGATGTCTGCTCCACTGTCAACCTCCACGGGCTGCAGGGGGACAGCCTGCCTCACCATGGTCTTCACCACGGGCTGCAGGGGAATCTCTGCTCTGGTGCCTGGAGCACCTCCTCCCCCTCCTTCTTCATTGACCTTGGTGTCTGCAAGGCTGTTTCTCTCACACATTCTCACTCCTCTCTACCAGCTGCTGTTCTGCAGCAGTCTTTTTCCCCTTCTTAAATATGTTATCACAGAGGTGCCACCACCACTGCTGATAGAGCCCCTGGCCAAGGCTGAGCTAATGGGGCATGGGGGAAGGTTCTGGCATCTTCTCACAGAAGCAACCCCTGTAGTCCCCCCACTACCAAAACCTTGCCATGCAAACCCAATACACTGTCCCATGACACAAGGTTTCTGCATACGCTGCCCAAATCTGCTGCCAAATTCAGGAAGCAACATGAGGTCAGTCACATTAGCTCAGAGCATGGACTCATCATCCCAGTCACTCTCATCTTGGCAATAACCAAGACTTTCTGCTTCACAATCTACTCACATCATCCAGAAAACGTAATGAGCATATCCAAGCACTGCCTCAGGAAATGTTTTCTTTTTGCTTGTTCTGAACACCCAGGAGCTCTGCTCTGCCAACACTCATTAGTCCTCTGAGGAGGGTTAAGGGAACACCGTATATCCAGTTTGCCGCACAAGGGAAAAAGGAAGTGTGAATACAGCACTATTTCATCACACTGCTTCCCCAAGACACCCTTACCACTTATCGTACTGCAGTTTGATATCCTCTCTTGCTTGGGCTCCCGCAAACACCCTTGCCCCCTGTCTTGTTAGGGATGACAGCACTGTCACCCTTTCTGATCTCCCTCAGTTTCTCCATCTTTCCCCGTGTCACTCTTGTACAATCACTTATTGCCTGCCTGCCCAGAACACGAAACCACCTTCAGAGCAAAGAACTGTGCCCACATTCAGGTAAGAGCTGAGTGCCAAGCAGCTCAGCAATTTAAAGTAATCACTGTTGGGGTTCACAGGGACTTAAGAAAAACAATAAATTCTATGACTCAGACAAGAATTTGAACCGTGTGCCACCACGCGGTTCAAATGCAGCGCAGATAGCTTTAGACTGCTGCACTATAGGAAAAATCTGTGCTAATTATACAAGTTACTGGGGTACAGAGCAGTTAATCGCTATACAGGGCAATATTTGAGTATCACTGGATACTCAAAGCATCACCAGACAGACAAACGAAAGACTCTGAGCAAAGACAGTCAAAAGGGCAAAGAAAGTATTAAAGGAAAGGAAGAATGATGTGGAAGCTACTCTAACATTTCACAAAGACAGACAAGACACCATCACTTGCACTACAATACTCCATTTAGCTGCAATTCCAAAACAATACTGTTGAAATAACAAAGGCTTACAAGATGTCAATGAAAACGAGATAAAGACACCATATAAAAAGATGCAACATTTAACAAAGGATTAGAAAAGAGATTTGGTATAAATCAGACAAAGCGAAGGCATGCAGAGCTTCCACTGATAAAATATTTCAGTACTGGTACAGGATACCAGACTAGACTTGACCACCCAAAACCTAATGAGGAAAGTGCTTTCCACACAGTAGTATCAGTCCATGAAATACATCCTACTATCTATTTATAGGGGACTGAATTAGGCACTTGCATTGATAAAAACATCATTTGACATCAGCATAAAAAAAAAGAAGCCTGTTTTGGGGCAGAAGTGAATGGTCCCAGCAGGCCTGGGACCCTGCACTGCTGGGCAGATTTGGCAACTGTGTGTGTGAAAAGGTTGCTGGCTTCCTGCTCCAAAGCGGCTGGTCCTATCCACAGCTTCTGCACAAGGAGAGTTCATGATCCTTAAAATCTGTGCTGATGGGTTCTCCACCAAAATACCTATTAAAAGACAGGATTAGCCTCCTTTCATTGTTTCTTGCTTTCTTTCTTGACACTTTAATTTCCCAAATTTTTTTTCATTCCTTTTTCCCCCTAGAATATAATTTACCTTTTCTTTGCTGTCTCTACAGTCCATTTCATTTTCCTTCCTACCATTTTTCCCTTCCTCTATTATTTTGTGGATTGTTTCCTCTTCTTTCCACCTCTTGCTAAGCTCCTGTTACCTGCTGATAACACGGGCATTTCCTGCTGACGAGCACAGCCACCCCAAATTTCCTCTCCTCCCGCAGACTCCTGTGACACATGGACACCTTATGCCTTTCTCAGCTGAACCTGTTGGGAACTATACAACCTGCTGAGCACACCAAAGAGTGTCCGGGATGCAAAAACAGATGGCCTAAGAAATGGCTTGTATCCACCCAGTCACTCCCCGCTGAGACAAACTTAGTGCTGGACTCTAATATAACTACTTCTGTTCCAGAAATGAGATTATAGAGGGCCCAGACAGATGGTAAAGGTAAAATTGCTGTTCCCATTCACATCCAGCTGTGGGAAGGAAAGAGCGGCCGTCAGTGGTCTTCTCTCTGAGCTTTGCTAAAGCCAAATATTTGAACCATTAAGAGAGGAAAATGAAATGCCTACAGATGGGGGGGGCACCCCGCCCACCACTGGAATCCCCTTCCTGAAAGCCTGCCTCTAGATGAGATGCGCCTCCCCCACAGCCCCACACAAACACAACAAGGGGACTCCTCTCACAAGACAACCAGGAACTTCTCATACCCGCGACACACCGTGCCATGTATTTAACACTGAAGTCCATTCCCTCACAATTCTCTTCAAGGGCCTTTGACACATTTCTGTAAGGTTTTCATTCTCAAGGAAACTACATTGCGTATACTGCTGCAGATGAGAACAACCGCCTCAACACACCGAGCCTAAGCACCACCACTGTTGCCACAGCTATACACCACCTGGTTCCTCCCATTCACCTGTCCTGAGGAGGACCTTTCAAGCTACTGCATGTCTAAATGTGCACAGAGCAATCGTCCTTGAGAAGACGTTCATCTTCCGCACACGAGGAAGGCGACTGGGGAGAAGAGAAAGAGGCCCCTATAAGTTTTTGTTCTACAGACCTCTCAAACAGCTCGAACTGAAACCCTGCTGTTGATCCCGAACTCATCCGCCGAGCAGAGCGGGTGGGGGGAGGAAAGCAGGAGAATGAAGGAGCTGGAACACGGAAAGGCACCGAGCCGTTTGCCAATTCGTCTCCCACCGAACGGGTGGCCGTGACACCCCGACCACGTCGGGGGACGCGCTGCGCTCTGGGTGACGCCAGGAACCG
>NW_008794584.1:562013-588858 GCF_000699145.1 Aptenodytes forsteri | reverse complement strand
TGGCGTGGCCCCCGCCGTCCCGCCGCGCCGACACGCGGAGCCAGGCCCAGGTCCGGTCCCTGCGCAGGACGCGCAGCACTGCTGTTCCTGCTGCAGCCCCAGCCCCGAGCGCTGCAGGCAAGGGGCTGCGTAAGCCTGCGGCAGGGCACGGCGGCCCCCGTTGCCCGGGCAGAGTGACATGCTGCCTGCGCACCCCGCAGGCTGCCCTGACGGGGCCTGTAGTCAGTCTGCTGCTCTGGCCCCAGCGGGACAGAAGCCAGAGGTGGCGGAGTCAGGTCCATAACAGTCCTGCCGTCTCAAAAAGCTGGGGCTCAAGCGGGCTTGTCCCTCCTCTCTGCACTTTGGCAAAGCAGGATGCCCAGCTTCCCAAGCTTGGAAGCTACCTGTGACCTTACAGACAGTGTGTGGGGCATGTAACCAGTTCTCTGCTTTGTCCTTTTTGGAGCAGGGAGCCACAGCGGGCAGGACTAAATTCACTTTGTTTCTGTTGTCCTGGACAGCCAGGTTTCAGGTGTAGCCAGACCATGTAGCCAGAGAAAGACATGCGTGTTCCCAGACCTGACACTTACCCACGGCCCTGTGCTGGGCGGCTGCTAGGTCAGCATCCTCAGGGTGCAGGAGGCTGTACCATGACTGACCGATCAGTTCCTCCCTGCGGTAGCCAAGGTGGTAGGTGACGCTGGGGAAGACAAGGGGAGTGGGGACTGAGTGCTTTGCAGGGTCTGCACCGTGTCAGCAAGGAGCAGCTGTTGCATGATGGAGGAGAGAGCAAAACAACGGGGGTACAGAAATGAGTTGCAAACGAGGGAGGGAAGAGGCATGGGAAGTGTCTGGGAGAGTCTCACTGCTCGCGCAGGGTCCAGCCTGTGTCCCGCACACAGGCTTGGTGAAGGGAAATGATCCTTGCTGCCCGAGCTGTACAGCTGGAGCTGCGGTGTGAGCAGGCACCCCTCACCTCTCCGTGACATCAGTAAATGTCATGTCTAGGATGTGCATGCTCTGGAATAGGTCATCCTGGGAACCGGTATCACCGTCTGCAGGCAACTGCACGACTGGCGTGCAGAGGGCCAGGAAGGCCGCGGTGGAGGGGGAGGCTGGCCAGCGCAGGGCCGTGAAGCGCCCGCACACTGCCACGGCCCGATTCCCCCCGTGCTGCAGCCGGAAGGCCTTGGATGTGCGCATCTCGCTGACAAATGTGACTTCTGCAGGGAAACAAACCATCCAGAGTGGGTCAGGGGCTCCCTCGCTCCTCTCCCAGCAGGGCTGGCCCTGGTTCTCTGACCGCAGCCACGAAGGGCCAGAGCAGGGCAGCAGCATCTGTGAGATGCCAGCCGAGGCCTCCCTTACCCCTGCCGGGCTCCTCGTGGGCGAGGAGGAGCTTCTTGCGCGCGTCCTCGTGTGCTCGCCCATCTAGGATGTCGAAGACCGTGTCCCCCTGGGCAAGCAGCTCCACCTGATAAAGAGGGGTCTGCCGTCGCAGACTGTGCCTGCCCCGGTGGGTCGCGCGCTGGCACCACAAGTGCACAGCCTGCTGGAGCCACAGGCCAGCATCTGCTGGGGCAGCTGCCGTGCATGCAATAAAGGCACCAGGACAGGTACAGGGACAGTGACAAATGCCCAGTGGGCAGGCCTTACCACGGAGAGGCCCAGGACCTGAGCCACGTTCTCCGAGATGTAGACCAGCTTGCCGTTGGCCGAGAGCACAAGCAGAAACCCCGGCAGCAGGGAGAGCAGCTCTGCACCGAGGGCCGGTCCCGCAGGAGGAGCTGAGTCTGCAGGGGGAGCACAGGGTGAAGCGCTGTCTTGACGGGGCAGAGCCAAGCTAGCGTGGGGTACAGCAGTACCGTGGGTACCTGGAGGGAACAGCTGAGCCCCCCGCAGCCGGAGGCACACCAGGGCCATGGTGTGGAGGTAGGAGAGCCGCTCCTTCTCCCGCGCAGAGATGGGCAGCAGGGAGCGCAGCGCCTGCAGCTCCACGTTGATCTGATCCCGGCGAGCCTTGGAGGCACTCTTGGTTGACCTGCAAAGCCAGCCGTCTGGGAACACATGTCCAGGGAGGGAGAGGGACAGCATTCCCTGCCCGCTGCTATGGGGAGAATTGCAAGCTCGGGGACATGAGGTGGAGATGCTTCCCTAGAGAGGCTTGGTGCCCATGCCAGCTGCCTCTAGGAGAGAAAACCTTTGGTGGCTGTTTCGGTGCAGCGGGCGCAGGCAGAGGTGCTCACGGCTACCCAGGGAGACTGCTGGCGTGGCTGGTGCCCCTCTGACTGGGGGCCGAGTTGGACAATGACCTGTGCTTTGGGGGGGGGAGCCCGAGTGACACGACCTCTCCACCAGTCCCCACAAGGATGGAAACTGCATCCGGTGCCACAATGTGAGCCCCAGCCCATTGCATCTGCCTCTACTCTTCAACCGCCTGAAATCCCTCTGCCCCGCCAAGCTCCCGCACCTCTTCCCCATGTGCCGGCTGGCAGCCCCATTGTCCCAAGCTGGTGCCAGCCCCTTGCAAGGGCCATCAGGCACTGCACAAGCTGGGCCGGGGCTCTCCCCAGCTAGGAGGCCATAACAGCCCTGTAGGTGGGAGGGAGCTCACCTGAATGGCTTCGAGGCGCCGGGCGCCTGCTTGCCCCTCCTGGGCAGGCAGCTCATCTCTGCCTGCAGCGGCCTGTGGCAGTGGCTGCAGAAGATGGTCATGGTGCCAGTACTAGGATGCCTGAAGCTGGCAGCGCACCGTTGCCTCCTTTGCCTCTGGCTGCGTCTGAACCTGCTGACCCCGCTGCTCCTGGCCTCCTTTTGTACCCTCCCGGGGCGCAGGGGCCAAGCCACTCATGGAGAGAGTTACCTCTCGTGACGCAACTCCAAACAGCTCGGGGCTATTTTTAGAAGGCAGGCTGCTAAAAATAGCCCTTGCAGCCGGCTGCAATCTGAGAGGGGAAGCAATAAAAGGAAGCCAGGGTCTTTAAAGCAAACCTGGCTGCTCAGGAGGGGGTGATGATGAAGGTAGCAGGGATCCCTCCGTGGGGCACACATCCTCCCAGCTCCTGGCCCACCATTGTTGCCAGCCCAGCAGAAGGTCCATGATGGGCTGAAGGCCTGTGGCTAGTCTGCCCGCCCGGCAGCTGCTCTCCAGCATCACTGATGACTGAGCTGGGTGCTGGGAGAGAGAGCTGATATGCCAAGAAAATGCACTGGAGACATCCAGACCAAGGTGGTAAGCAGTGTCCCATCCCCGGGTCTGCAGCAGGGTCCTGGCAGAGGGATGTCAGGGCCACAGCGCCCCTGAACCTGAGGGAACCCTTGAAGGGGAGTTGGGTGCCTGTCACCCTCTCCCTGGTGAGCCTCTTTTCTTCCCAGAGGAGCCTTCTCCCCACCAAAGGTTTGCTCTCCTAGAGGCAGCTGGCATGGGGCGCTGAGCCTTTCTAGGGCCTGTTGTCTCCACTCAATGTCCGAGATTGTGATTCTCCCCAGAGAAGCCCCCGTGACAACCATTCTTGGACAGAGCCAGGAGCACCTTGGGGAGCCTCTGTGTTCAGCACCACACTGCCCAGCGCAGTGAGCCTGGGTGGTCTGCGGGTGTTTCCTGGTGCCTGGCACACTACAAGAAGAGTAAGCCTGGTGCTTCAGTGCTGGGGAAGGGGATGCAATGGCAAAAAACCACCACCATTTCATGGCATGGCTTGAGAGAGAGCCTGTGGCTGAGGCAGCTGGTTGAGCAGGGGAGCTGGAGCTGCTGGACACCACATGGGAGATGCCCACCCAGCCCTCACAGATAACCTGCAGGTACCAAGGACCACAAAGGGGGAGCCCAGGCTGGGGGGGCTCTCCCTGAGCCAGAAGTGCTGTCAGCGCACCCTGGGTCCCTTCAGGCCCCAGCCCTGCCATTGATGGTCATCACCCACCACAGCAAGGTGCTGCCAGTACGTGAAGAACAAGCTCTTGTCGCAATTGTGGTGCCTTCTGTTCTATTGCCATGGAGTTTTCACTGCTCTCATGCCACTCCAGGCTGCTCTGTTGCACCCGCATTGGCCACCTCCCGCAGGCTGAGGAGCCCAGGCACCTCTACAACCTCGTGCTGCTGGATGAGCAGCACTTGTCCCTGGCTACATGCCAGCCCTCAGAGCAGGGGAGAGGGCCTGGGCCCTCTGCCATCCGTTCCTGGCACGTAGCTGCCACCATCCCTTGGCTGTCCTGTGACTTTACATCCCAGGAAACACCCTGAGCACTTCCCTAGCTTTCCCTGCGTTAGCTCCACTACAGTTGCTGCTGGAGCTCCTCCTCACATCGGACACCTCACCTCCATGGGAAGGGGCTCAGGCACAGCCCTCTGTGCTGCCTGGGAAGGCTGCCCCAGACATCCCTCCACCTCCCTCCGTGGGGCAGGGAGCTGTGGGGCACCCGCCTTCCTGAGGCAGCACAGCCCAGGAGACATGCACCATCTTCCTGCCCTCTCTCGCAGGGCAGCACAGCCCCGGGCAGGAGGCAGGCACGCCAGGGCAGTGCTGCTGTAGGGGGCCCAGCTCCCCTTCTCCCACCCAGCCAGGGCTGCAGCTCTCACCAGCCACAGCCCACAGCTGCCACAAGCCACTGGTGGCCTGCAGCTGTGGGGAAAAGCACCTGGTTCAGTCTCTCCCCTCCCACACCTTCTCTCCCCCCAGTTCATCTGCTAGGACACACAGAGCAGCAGAAACTATGTCTGCCTCAGCATTTATAAAAAACTCCCCCCAGTTGCTGTTTTACAACGGGAGCTGGGCAGAAGGTCCAGCTGGGCCCAGGCCCCCACATCAGGCTCAGCTCGGGGCTGGGGCCTGCCATCCGGTGCCAGGAAGCTGGTCAGCGCTGGCAAGTGCAGGCGTGGAGGTCCCTGCTCTATCGAGGCAGCACAGGAACAGTTCACAGTCCGAGGCCAATCCCGGGGCCGTGGCTGGTGGTAGGAGATGATTCAGGCCCTTGGAAAGTGGCCGGGGACCAGGTCAGCACAGCTGCAGCTCCACAGGCAAGGGGAAGGAAGGCAGGAGATGCTGGAGCCATCAGTAAGGAGCAGGGTTCACAGTTGTGCTGCTGGGGTGAGCCAATTTCTTCCCCGGCAGCCTGCTCTGCCTGCACACTCATGCTGCCCAAAGCATGACAAGGGCAGAGGGAGGCCTGGCTAGGGCAAGACAAACTGAGCTCACATGTTCCTTGCTTGAAAGGGCTAAAAACGCATGCAGGCAGTGGAGCAAGAGGTCAGTGTGTGGAGGGGTGAGGGCAGGGTGGTAGAGGGATGAGCCGGCGTCAGCCCTGGGAGGAAACGATGGGGCGGCTGATGGTGCTGTTTGTTGTCATGGCCGAGAGCTCCCATCTGTAACACAGCAATGGGATACACTGAGAGAAAGCACAAACACAGTACCCAGGGCTGGAGCAGCTCTGCTGCACGTCAGCCTCAGCTGTGGTCTCCAGCCCAGCCTGCCCCAAAGCTGCACCGTGCCAAGGAGGGCCCCAGGCAGCCCTCAGCCAGGGCTGGAGCACCCCAAGGACAGGGAGCACCCATGGGGTGACCTCCCAGCAAGGCATGCAGTACCTGATGTCGTGGGGAAGGCAGGACTGGTCCAGGCTGTACTGAATCACTGCTAGCTTACACAGCGTCTTTAGACTGGGGCCTGTGGAAAGAGGGCAGTTAGCCACAGCAGTCCTCCTCTGGGCACTAGGTGGGGGTCCAGGCATCGTGCACTCAGTGCCGTAAGAAACAGCGCAGAGCACCCCAGCCATCCCTCTGAGGGACAAGGCAGGGTGCACACCAGGGACAGGCTGGAGTGGTTCCCTGTGCTCCCACAAGAAGTCTGTGTGAAGGAGTGTATGAAGAGCCATAAGTCCAGCTCAGGCCTGCAAGCACAGCTGCGTCTCTGGCTGGTCTGCCTTAAGCCATGCACACCAGCCAGAGACCGCTGCCTGGCTCCGAGAGGCAGGCACCTGGAGCCATGTAGGACACTGTATGGTGCTTCACAGTGGGGCCTGCTCACAGGGCACCTTGTGCTGAGAGGCGCAAGCTGGGCAGGGAGTGCTCACGTACTGAAGTCAAGGATGTAGAGATCCGAGTGATCCATCAGGTCGAATTCATCACCCATTCCCTCTTCTGGAGACGGGCTGCAGAAGCCAAGCAAAGTGTGTCAGTCAGTGCCAAGATGCTTGTACACCAGTTAGGGTCCCTTAGGCTCCCCAAGGGCTGAGCAAGTCCAGGACTGTTCCTGGCCTGCCTGTCCCATGCAGGGGGATCTGATCCCTCCTGTCCCTCTGCTTCCCGCAGCAGCACCCAAAGCCATCACTCTCCCAGCTCCTTGCAGAGTAGGCAGAGCTGCACAGAGCCAGGGCTGTCTGGCTGGCCCAGCTCCAGCAGTTGGGCAGAAACACACACCATCTCCTCAGCAAGCCATAACAGGGAATGAGGCAGCTGCATCCTCCTCACATACAACCACAGTGACTCCAGCTACGAGCCTCCCCCTTGCCTCACCTGCCTGTTATTTTGCTGCACCTCCAAGCACAGGTCCCACTCTGCAGGGAACATCCCTTTTCCCTTCTTGTACATTGACCAGCCTCTGGCAGGTTTCGCACTCCTCCTTCCGCAGGTACCTCCCAAACCACTCTCCAACAACTGAGCAACTCTGGGGCCTCCCCCAGAACTGTGGCACCCACCCCTGGGGCATGAGGAGGGTGCTGGCAAACAGCTGCCTCCAGAGCTGAGGCTTGTTTCAGGGCTCTATTTGCTCAGCAATTTCAGTGGATCCGACCCTCCAAAAAAGCTCCACTCAGAGAGGCAAAGCTGAGCCCTGGGACAAGGCTGAGGATGTCTCTGAGCAGGCTGGAGAAGGGATGTTACAGCAGGTCCTGAAGACAGGCATGCTTGCACAAGCATCTGTCCTGCTCTTTGTGTGACAAACAGACCCCATGGGCTGCTCCACAGCAGGCAGGGCCAGACAGGCTGGCATCACCTGGAGAACCCAGTGCACTGTTGGAGACTAACCAGCTTCACAGCAGTGCTGTATCATGGAAGGCTGCCCTAGTTACATGCTAGGAAACACATACAGATCAAACTGCCTGGGCAGGCAGGGGTCAGCCCATCCCTACCTGGCCCCAAACACCACGTGGGGCAGCGTGACACAGCCCACACCATGTCTTTTTACAGACCTCAGGCCAGCTTCACACTCACAGCCAAGGGGAAGCATACAATGGGAAGTACAAGGATGTGGAAGAACATCACCCGGGACAGGCATCTGATCTAGGAAGAATCAGACACCACACAATGGCACAGTACAAAGTCCAAAAAGCTGTGCTGGTGTCCCCAGTGAGGTAGGTGAGATAAGCTGGATACGCAAGAGGACTATTTGCAAGGCTCTCTAGTTGTGCTGGAGGGCCACAGATCATGGCAGCCATGACCTACCTCCAGAGATGGTGGCAGACTCAGCAAGTAGCTAGTGGCCATCCAAATTTTCTGCAACCTGGAGAAGCAACAAAAGGAGCCATATGCTTCAGGCAACACTGCCCACCTCAGCTCTAGCTTCCCAGGGCTGCATGAAACATTTGCAGACTGCCACATGCCATATGTTACTCATGAGTCATGCCATGGAAACCTGTGAGCTAGATTCTCCTGTCTGTAAGCTCTCAGGAGCACTGATGCTGCTGGGGACAGAGGCAGCGTGCGCTGTACCACACTGCCCCAGCACTGCAGTGGGCCAGAGTGTGATAAGCCAAGCTGCTTTCTCTGAGGACAATATGGAAGGTGCTTTGCAGAAGTTCAACTTTTTCTACAGAGAAGTGAAGGCAGCAGCAGAGAATAAGCACCTGAAGCCGATGCCGAGGTCTTCACCTGGCTTAGTGGCAGCTCTTTCCCTCTTTGTCTGCAATAGCCATATGTACCCGCTGCATTAGCACAAACTCTCCAGCAAAAACCCACAGGTTAGCAACCTGCAGCCAGGAGAACATTGCATTTTATCAGCTTGCATTCCTCTGACTAGGCCAGTAGCTGGACTGCTTTGGGTTCCGCTGCATGAGCTGAAGTTGTGTGCCAAGCACAACAGCACAAGGTTTGAAACAGATTCTGCCCAGCCACACGCTGTTCATGGCTCCAGTTCTCACATGGTTAAGATCTACTGCAATTATTTCGGCACAGCCATTGAGATATTGTAAGAGAAGTGTAGAGAAAGCAGCTAGGAAACATCTGCACGGCAGCACAAGCGCAGACATTTCTCAGTCTGACCGCAGGAATTACTGTGGGCTCCAGCCACAGCTCCTGGTTGTGCCAAAATGAGGACAGCATTTCAGAAGACTGTAACTGAGCATGTGTCAAGCACTTAAAATGACAGCAGTCATTTTAAGCCAATCCCAATTTGTTGATACTCCCATCTGATGTTGGTCCTGGAATGCTAGTGAGGAGCTATGACTTCAGGCATTTCTAGGGAGCAGACAGCCTCACCTATGGTCCCCTGCCTCTGCAGTCTTGATGGAACAGCCAAAGCACCTGAGAGACCGCATCCCCTAGCACAGAGAGACCAGCCTGTACCAGAACAGTAGTGCTTGGACCAGGGGAAAGCACTCCCATGGCTGATGGTTCTTCACAGAATTTGAAAGAAAGGAAAGGTGTTTTAAAGTCCTGCTTTGGTTTGTGTCAAGGCAATTTAGCGTGTCCTCACTGCTTAGCTGGGACCTCATGCAATGACTTCTCACCCCAGTGTCACTTTGCTTCCCCACATATGACCCACTAAGCCTCACATCTCACAGGACATGAGACAGTACCTGCCGCCGCCTGGTTCCCATAAACCCAGCACAAACTGTGGGGCACAGCTCACTGCTGGCAGAAAAGACCTGTCGCTGATGGGTCCCATCTGCCCGGATACAAGCAAGAGCCTCTTTAATTCCACCTTTCTGTGCTCACCACACCACAATCTAATCTCACATCCATGTCACAGGAAACCCTAGACCATCCCTTATCTTTCAAAGGAAAGCCAGCAGGCACCGCATCTGTGGTTTTAATCACCAAACTGCAAGCAGCTAGGGAAAGCCTGGAGTTCAAGACCAGGAAAGCCACAACTCCCAGACAGCAGGGTGCAGGGCACCCCTTTGCCAGCCAGAGCGCAGCAAAACTGCTCGTTCCAGCTGCACAGCAACTCGGCGTGTTGGCAAATGCTCTTGGGCCCTGCACCAAGCACCCAGTGAGAGCCCCTGCTCCCTCGCCAGAGCCAGGCATTTCTAAGCCTTGTCAGGGAAAACACAGCCTCAAGCCAAACCTGGACTGGCATCTGTTCAGCTAAACTCTGTTTTATAGCATTCTCTCTCCCCTTCGTTCTCCATTGTGGATGGTCTCTGCATGCTGAAGTGCTGGTGGGTTTGGGAGGAAACCGGACCAGGGCCACAATTGTGACACAGCTAACGGGAACACTGAGCTTAGCGCTACATGACTTCCTGGTCACTGAGATGGGACACAAGTGACAGGATTGCTGCTGGCCACAGTGAGAGACCACAGCTGGGGCAAAAAGTCCAGGCTCTGGGCAGGACTACAAAAGAAACTAAGCATTTGGATGCCACAGGAGCAGGCACCTTGCAGAAGCGCCTCTTGAACAGTCTACAATGTATGTGAATCCTGTAAGGGAAGGCAGGACACAAAGGGGTTTTGCCTGCCCGTCCCCCAGTGCTGCTGCATAGCAAGCTGAGCCTGCCGGCTCATCCTTCAAGGAACCCTGCTGGATCCCCTGCGCTGTGCGCTCCCCCTCCCCCTTCCTGGGCAGGGGAGCACAGGTCAGGAGGCAGACCACAGGGAGTTCTCCATTACAACGACTTCCTGGAAAACTTCTTATCTCGCCAGGCAGCTCCAGAATACACCTGATAACTGTTACAGGAAGCAAGCACAGTCCCCACCCCTGTCTCCCCCTTCCCCAGCCTGCAAGATCCTTCCTCCAGTCCAAGCAAGCCGCATTCCTGGCTGCCAGCAGCTTTTCCTATCCCAAACTAGTGCTGATGAATTGGCTTGCATTGGGGTTGAGCCTGGATTAAGGAACAAGTTGAGTACTGAAGTCGTTCAGTGGAGAAGACAAGGCGCTGCTGCGTTGCCTGGCAGAGGTGGACCAAACTCCAAAAAGCTGGTGTCAAATTTGTTGTGGTTTGCTAGCATTTCCTAGGAGCGCCTAGGTTTAACGTCAGAGTTCAGCTGCTGCTGTAACACAAATCTACACCGCAGCATCTGAGAGCATCCAAAACTGCCATCAAGCCCTACCAAGCCTTCTACCGTACAGAGCAGCACCCAGTATCTGTTGAGGAGACTGGATAAACTCAGCACCTCTGCATACCTCACCTGCACTGAGCACTCCCTCACACACACAGAGACAACCTACAACTAAGCACACACCCCAGCACTCCTAGGGCCTGAAGGCCCTTCACTCCATCACACACTGGTACGGTCAGCCCATCAGCAGAACTTGCCCTGCCTTGTCCTCTGCCCAAACCCGTCTTCAGAAGTATCCCCAAAAAGCCACAGCCAGGGTCCTAGAGCAAGCCCCAAAGCCCATGTGGAGGGCTGAAAGCATTTTCAGATGTCTCTGCAAGGTAGATGCTGGCAAACAGGCCTGTGCTCCAGAGCTGCAATTTGTCATTCCAGACAGCATAGAGCATGTCCTGGTGATGGGCCACTTCCTTTCTTTTAGCAGCTGTTAAGGCTCTTGGCCACATCCAGCTGCCCGGCACCCTGAGAGTATCACTTCCAGTGTTTGACAGCTAAATCCTTAGCACCAGGTCCCTTTTGTGAATGGAAACTTTGCTAAGGAACACTGGCACAGAAGGGAATGTTGCCTTGTCGTGTGTATGGGCTCCTCAAACAGCTCCCAGCTGAGCCAACATCCCACTGCAGCTTGGCAGACACCACACTTGCCAATGAAAGAAAAAAACTCTGGTGGGAGAAGCAGGGCAGCACGTAGGGGAGGATAAGTCAGTCTGAGGTCTGCTACAGCACAGCAGACTAGGATACTTGTTCTTCTGATGGCAGGATCTCCTCCCCACCACCTCTTTCACAGAAAGCTGGACCACAGCACAACCCCTCCTGAACAGCATGTTACATGCTTCTGCCTCTACTTGTACAAGAAGGCTTGTCACCAGGTGCTTTACAAGCTTACATGACATCTTCGATCTCCCCCTTGCCTTTTTCCAGTGAAGCCCCAATCTACGTGATTTCTAACACTTGTAAGGTAGATGGACAGTTACCATGTGCCTCTAAAGAAGCATCTGACTACAGCATGGGGCAGAGCGTGGAGGGACGCTGTGCTGAAGGGAAGGGCAAACCCTCTCACAGAGCCA
This sequence comes from Aptenodytes forsteri, assembly GCF_000699145.1. Taxonomy (NCBI): domain Eukaryota; kingdom Metazoa; phylum Chordata; class Aves; order Sphenisciformes; family Spheniscidae; genus Aptenodytes; species Aptenodytes forsteri. The sequence continues at coordinate 577,548 of NW_008794584.1, read as the reverse complement.
CCTCACACAACTCACCTGGTGCCTCCAAAGAGAATGATTTTGTCCCCCACTCTGCAGCAGCACTGCCGGCGTCGAGGACATGGGCCTTTCCCCTTGGGCTCAATCTTCCTCCAAGAAAGAGAAACTAAGGAGCGGAAAAGAGTGCACCAGCCTGTCACAAGAGCCTGGCCAAGACCCGGGTATAAGCAGGTTATAGATTTAAACAGATCACAGCAAAACTGGAGGCCCACTGCCCCACAGACACCAACTAGCCAGCATCCACCCTCCCTGTTGACCTCCTCTTCTTGCTAGCAGCAAAATGATGCACTTCTATGAGGTTGTTACCGAAGTGTTGCTTAGATGCCAGGCATAGCCCTGGAGCTCTGCCTGCTGAGATGGGATTTGCAGGTCGAGGCCTTTCGCTTGCAAAGCCTGAGCGCCAGGACCCACGGGCTGCCACGGCAGCAGGTCGGACATCGCAGGGAGCTGTACAGGGCAGAGCTCCAGGAGCAGGCAGGCAGCCTCCCTTCCCCAGCACCCCGCTGCGGTCCGGATCTGGAGGAAGACCCAGGAACCAGCTCCACCTGCTGGCAGACACTGTGAATGCAGAGCATCCTCGCAGAGCAGAGGCTGCTGGGACAGCCTGGTTATGGGAGCATGGGGAACTGAACCAGGTGGAGAAGACAGCAGCCTTTGTCCTTGCTGCTCTCTGTGGCAAGGATGCTGGGGGGGGGTGATTAATCACTAATGCACGGCACTGAAACCTTCAGGAGCTCTCACACTAGCTCATAGATCAGCTTGGGGAACAGCAAGTTGGCTGCTCTCAGGTAACTTTACTATGCAAAGCAATTAGCAAACAAAATCAGTCTAATGGACTGTGAAAAGTGCCTGAGGACCCCAAAACAGCTCACAGTTGACTGATATTCAGGGTACCAGCTCAAGAACCTCCCCTTCTGCTGCACAGTTTGACCTGGTACCAAGAGAATGTGGTATGGCGATGCTGCAGCTCAAGTTGAGTGGTTTCCCCAGCTACGGTCTCTCGCTTCCCTAACCCCGTTGCTTCCCCATGTCTTCTTTTCTGCCAACACTTCTGCATATTTAAGAACAAGACAAAGTTTTGCCAACCACCCTCTGATTAGCTGTGTCTTTCAGCAATATTTCCTTTTCCACTTTCTAACTGAGATTTGGAGAGAGTCTGAGGAGGAACAGGGGTCCCAAGCATGGTAGCGAGTTCCTGTCAATGCTGTCAGAAGAGCCATTTCCCCCCAAGCAGGCTCCTAACCCTTGGAGAGTATGCTCATCTGAGCACTCACACACTTGAGGGCCTTGAGCACTATCACTGCAACAAGTTAAAAGCATAAATACCTGGATTGAATTTCCAGAGGTCGTGGAAGTGTCTGTTCAGGCGTGCGTTGTAGCCACCAAATACATATAGCTCCCCATTGTAGCTGACTGTGGGGAGTAAGCATAGACATCAGTGTGCCACCCAAGGTAGAGCCCAGCAGGTCCCTGTCCCAACATCAAACACAAAGCAAAGTGGCGCTGGTTATCCACCTTCACTTACATCACCTTCACGTGCAGGGCTACGCGCAAGGCTTTTCAATGGGCAGCAGCTTTCCACAGAAGCCAGGCTCTGTGCACCCCTTGCTAACCCACATCTCCACCCAGCAGACCAGATACTCCTTCTGAGGCAGGCAGGAGTTTCCTTCCACTGTCCTCCTCTCTCAGCAGACCCACACTCACATGCTGAATGGCTCCGCCGGCCTTCAGGGAGCACTGCAGTTGGAGGGGAGTCCAGCCAGGAGTTTGTTTCTGTATCAAATACTCTAATGCGGTTACAGTAGATCTCATTGTTGGAATGAAATGGCCCAAAACGATCAGCTCTGCCACCAAATACGTACATCTTTGTTCCAATGATGGTAGCTGAATGGAAGTCTCTCCAGCGAGCTGGCGTACCCTGCAGGGACAGAGTTAAACAGAACAAGAGAAAGAATGCAGATTACCCAGGGAGATGACACATCTTGATGAGGAAGTTGGGGTGGCTGCCTTCTCCTGGAGAACTTCCCCTCCTGGAGATCCCAGCCACACCAGACAGAAGCTGTGAGACAAGTGTGGGCAGCTACCCCAGAGAATAGCAGATACAAGACAACCTCCACAAACCAGAGTGAAAAGCAGACACTGACCTTGGCAGAGATTAAGGTCCACATCATGTTTGTGGTGTCCAATTTATGGATATCATTTGAAAAGCAGTCAGCCTGGAAGACAGCAGGGCAGCCTGGTCACAAAGGGACTGAGAAGCCTGGTCACATCTGGCCCCAGGAAGGGTGCTGTCCTACAGACCTGGATCATCCCTTTGGAGTCAGTACTTCCTAAGAGACATGGTGCTTGCTCCAAAATGTCAGGGTAGGCAGCAGACTTATCACTTAACAAGAGGGAGGCAAAGCCCATTTCTCCTCAAAGGTCTCCTGTCTCTCCCTGTAGCTTTTCCATTTATTTGGTGCTCAGTTCCTCCCCCTAAGGCTGTCCTGCACGCAATATGTATATGCACAGCAGAACCCTGACTCCACTCCATGCAGTGACAGAAGTAAGGGGCACTAACGGGACAGTCAAACTGGCTCTAAGGCCACCTGATGAGAGGTAGAAGCTAAGATTACTTCTAGGAAGCTAAACATCCAGGAGCAAATACACTCGGGGTTCTGAGGATCCCACAAAACTTGTCTGCAGCTAGCTGCCTGGAAGAGCCTGCATTCACATGAACAGCACAGACTCCTGCTCCTCCAGGCAGGGGAGACAGCAGCGAGACAGCTACAGGCTTGTTTAGCCTTGATTAAAAACAAGCCACATTTGACCTGCCCCTGCTGCTGTAATCAAGGGCATGGATTTGGCATGCTATTGTCCTCAGAAGAGGGGGAATAACCCAGGGATTGCCGTAACAGAGCCCCAGCTTTCTTCCAAATAAACAGATGTGACTTTGCACAGCTTTTCTGGAGCCTGGTGATAGGCTGAAATGATATTTACCCACTTCTTAAGATCAGAGCATAAGGATTTGCTCAAAGGAGCATTAGGCACACTGACAGCTAGTGCAGGATGACCTTTGGCTCAAGGTATTCTTAATGGGAGGGCAAGTAAGTGTTTGCTGGAGAGGATCAGCAAAATGTGAGAGCACGGAACATGCACCAGATTAGGACAAAACCTCACAGCAACACTGCAGGCATTGGAAAGTGATTTTTCTGGCTCATTTCTCAGCCAAATTAAAATAACTGTAGATCAATATATATTTATTAAAAATGTAATGTATTCATCTATCTAAATTTGGCTGAGAAATGAGCCAGAAAAAAATTATGTGTAAAAATTTATATTTTTACCTCTATATATCTATATGTTTTGGGGAAGAAAAAAAAAATCCACCATTTTTTTTAGGCCTACTTTCCCAACCATCTTCTCCGCAAAACAATGAGCATAACCTGGGTAATTAATGCCATAACTTTGCTGAGTTATAAAATGAAAGCAACTATGGATACAAATATGCCCCTGTATCCTGCTTCTACCAATGTCCTGGGTAGGAAACCCTCTTTCCCAATGGATCGCCAAATAACAGAGACTACTCACCAGCTGTTCATAGCCACCAAAGATAAACATGCTCTTTGCCAGGACACAAGCTGAGTGCCCATCTCTCGCTCCTGGGACCATTCCAGACACCTTTGGCGTGAACCACTTGTGCGTGTCTGAAACAAAACAGGAGGCAACAATAAGAAAATACAGTAGATGTTGGGATGGGATAACTCTTTACTACTGTTCTTCATTTCTAAGACAGAAATCCTTCTCTCTTTCACACACAGCACCTGCTTCTCCGGAGAGGCTGCAAGCTTCTTCAGGCAAGGCGACCTGCCTGAGCCTCCACAGAGGGGCACCGTGACAGAGGTCTCAGCTCCTGGGCACGACCGCTGACTCTGCCCGACCTGACAAACAGCTCACGTTTTAAGCGTGAATAGTACAGCGCTGCTTGAGCAATGTTATTTTTATTGAATCTCTTGCGAAGCCTACTTGTGAGTCACTTATGAACTCTGCATTTACAGTGTTAATTACAATGAAGCAATGATGCAAAGTGGCTCAACTGACCTCATGGCGTGGAGATGCTGACTAAATGACTGCAGAAAAACAGCGTTCTCAAATCCAGGCAGAAGTCACTTAACCACAAGCTCACCATGTCAACAGAGCTACTGTGCAGATCCCTGCTCCTCTTGTTACATTCTCATCCCCTCTTCAAAGGGAGCCTTCCTCACTCTCTACCCTTCACGGTTCCCTACGCACTGCTCCCCGTGAGCCTGCACCAGCCAGATTCAGCCCCTTAGCCCGCATGCTTCAGGGGTTGGCTTGATTCAGGGAAGGACTTTAAATCCAGCCAGAGCTGTTCTCCATGCCAGGGCAACATGGAGCCAAGCCAGCGACTTGCTGCCAAGCACAAACAGGCACCTGTCCCAAGAGCCCAGAGAGGCACAGATAAGCCTTGAGGCAGCAGGAGACATTCCCCCCCACCCTCCCTAACTGCAAGCTAGCAAGAGCAGTGCCTATTTCAGGAAGCGGTAACGGAGCCAAAGCAACATTCTTCACAACTTCTCTGAACTTGGCCTGCGGCCACAGCTATCCACCTAGGCTCCAGCTGGAACCACACAAAGGGTCTTGCAAGGTCAACAGAATCCCTGGGCAGCCTCTAGTGAGAAAGCTGCAGTGGCTATCAAGTTCCTTTCCTTCATGGGGCTGCTTCCAAGCCCAGTCACACAGTAGCAGCAAGAGCTCACTCAAGCACAACATGTCAAATTGGAAAAGACCTCGACTTGTGATCTGCTCAGCACCCCTGGGGACAAAATTGCACTCAGCCAGGACTTTATCCAGCCTGATGGGACTCCTACAGTGGAACTTACACCACAGACACGGGACTCCGACTGCCAGCCTCACTTTCCAGGACTGGCAGGGGACAGGCACAGCATGTACAGACAGCTGCAGAGGGTTCGGACGAAGGCTGAAGTCTGGCCTTTCTGTTAATTTTCACTTAATGCTAAAGCACTGGAGTTGGCAGGGAGACCAGGCAGCTCCCACTACAAGGCCTTTGTGTAGGCAGAGGTTTACTGGTGGCTTCCCAGCTGCATGTGGCAGGGGAAGGGGGAAACCCTGTGCCTAGAGAGCAGCTCCAAGCTGCAAGACATTTCCTGGCGAAGAAAGGAACCCATGGGCAAGCACCAGAGCAAGCAGTTTACTTGCAAGTCCAGCAAGCCAGTTACTGGTCAGTATTTAGATGGACTTGCCTCCAGAATCCAGATGTACTCCCTTCCTTTCCTGACACTCCTGTCTGCCCAGTTGCTGATGGTGCCTGTTCTCCCCAGGTGCTTCAGCAGCACTATGGAGAAGCCAACCAAAAGGCTCAAGGAGTTTATCTTTCAGGTTTATCTAACTTGACTCATGCCCTCCCTTATTTTGCCGTCCTGTCCCTGACTACTTCTGTTTTATTCCTCACTCTCCTTCATGCTTTCAGAAAGAAGGACCACCCTGGATAGGAACCACAATCCTCGAGAGCTCTAGCCCCTTCTTGCTGCAATGTTCAGCCACAGTTAAGGAATCATACATCACACAGAGAGAACACTTCAGTTGTAGTTACTATCAGAGAGAGCACACAAAACTGGCAGAAAAATTAAAACCAGTTTGACTATTAGACAATCTCAGTAATTTTTTACAGAGTCAAGCATGCAGACACACTGGCCACCCTGCTCCCATTCTAAACCTGCTGAAACAACCAGCAACACCAATTCCCCATTTGCACCTTTTCCTCCAGACTGTCACTTTGTAGAGAGACTGAGGGACAGGAAAACAAATTGGGGAGCAGTGCAGTGGGGCAGAGAAGGTCTCATCAAGAGCAGTTGTGACAAGGAAGAGTGAGAAGCTGGAACTTACTGACATCAAAGGCATAGAGCACGTTGCAGGCTCCCTCAGTGTCGTTGCGACCACCCCATATGTAGACGGTGTCATCTATGAGCACTGCTGAGTGCCCATACCTCATGTAGGGCACCTCTCTCACATGGTCTCGGCTGTTTGTCCACACTGGAGGCAGCTTGATCCAGCGCAGAGACACTGAAAGCACAAGTTTGAGCCCATGTCAAATGCTAAGCCCGCTACACGTGCTCACAGGTCACAACCCATCCTGCACGGTGCTTTTTTCCGCTATAACAAGGTGCAGAAGCAGTCTAGAAAGCAAGACAAAGCTGTGTCTGACCCTGAGTAGTAGCTAGTTAAGGAATACAGAAGCACAGTTTTTCACAGGCCCCCATCACAGGCGAGACTAGAGGAAGCACTGGAGGACCAGAGGACTCTGGACAGAAATAGGTGCCATACTGCATTAATTACACTGAAGGGGTTTCCACTCTGGCTCATCCTGGACTGTGAGGCTGAGCACACACACACACAAACAAAATAGGGAAAAGAAAAAGAAAAAGTGCAGAGGTGATAATGAACGCAGACACTACTTCAGGCTAGTGAAATTTTTGAAGAGACTCAAAGCTGGAAGAATGGGCAGCACAGGAATAATTCACTGCAGCAACATGCAAGGGAACACACCTGAAGGCATCATCTGGACTTGCAGTAGTGCAGTTTAAGTAAAGCAAGGCAGCAGCTTTGTAGGAGCAGGGTTTGTTTGCTTTTGTTTTGTTTTTTAAGCTTTAGATGAGACAGCTGTCTGTCTCCTTTACCCCCATCCATACCTGAGTTCTCCCTGCTAACCTTGTGTTACTAATAGGAGTTCCTTGTGATTACAGGTTCTCCTTCCTGGCAGCCTGTACGTCACGTTCAGCAGCAGCCAGAGCAGTCAACAGGTATTACAGGGTTTAATGACAGTCCAAGAGTCACAGCGAGTGTTACATGGCCATTACATAACAGCACCCAGACACCCTCCTTCTACCACACATAGAGCCTCCAGGTTTTTTTTTCAACACGGACATAACACAAAATATAGCAGAAAACAGGCTGCAGCTCCCCTGAAATATTAACATAGGGAAAGGGTCAGGCATCTTAAAAGGTGAGCATCTACCCCAGAGGCAGAAAGGGCACTGAAGAAGCACAGTCAATGCTAAAGTCAAGCTAGATGGGATGTTTCCTACCTAACACACAGTCTTCCTCTTTGGAAGATTGAAAGAGATCATTCAAAATCTGGTATCTTGGCTTTAGCACTGGAACCTGGCAATGCTAACTGAGCAAGGGCTTGGGAAGCCAGTGTCACCTCCCACGTGGTGGCTGCAGCATCACAACACTTTAATATTTGGGAGTGGTAAGAAGGGAAGACAATGCAAGTGAATTCCTTTGGGCATGGCAATTATGCTTCCACCATAAGAGCGGTGCTCTACTGGCACATTTTACGAGCTACGACGTTCAACTGTCTTGAGTGTGAGAGCCCAGTCTCTCTTGATAGAGATTAATAACTCTGTTCACAGGATCCTGAGCTACACTCCCCTCTACACTGTGAGCAGGTCACCTTGGCAGCCCTGTGTAACCAATTCCTTTATCCACTACTGCACAAGTCAGTCTTCTCCACAGTCAGACTTAGAGGAGTGAATTCACTGCGTCTTACAGACAAACTAGTTTTATCCACGTCACGTGCGTGTTAGGAGAGCGTTCAGCATGCTGTGCAGTCTGCAAAACTGGTCATTGGTTCTCTGTTCTTGTCTCTGTTCAGCTGGACCCATCCAAGCATCTGTGCAGTTTTTCAGCCACCTGCCTAATTATAGGGAAATACTTCATGGACCAGCTCAGTAGCCTGTCCAGTTCAAAGAGCACTGAATCAAGAAATACAGCCTCTCCCAGCACAGTCATGGCCGCAACTCAGCCTCCTGACAGATACTGGCGACGTTACACAAATCGCTCCAGCTCCAGATGCTTTTCTAAGTCACGTTGTGAATCTGCATGATAGCTGCTGCCAAAATGGCAAGGCCTCCATCCTAGCCTCATGACCCTACTGACTCCATCATGCTGGCAGCGGTTGCCAGCTGCCCCCACAGGGAAACAGCTCCGGAGTCTAAACCTGGAGACTTAACTGAGTGCGCTGGCTCCCACCCTATCCCTTCCACGCTAGGGGCAGCTGAGCATGGTCACGCTGCAAACTGGACTGGGGACCTGAGCCAGCTAAACATTGTCTCTTTGCTCCTAGCTGAGTTAGCGTTCACATAGAACAAGGACAAAACAAGCCATTGGCTATGTGGTTACTTCTAGTGAGTCCTTATCGTAGCAGTCTGCTGAACTACAGCCCCTCTGTGCCCTGCCCCTGAAGCTGAAAATACAGGGCTGCACGAGGGAAGAGGCTCCCATCTACACCGATAACTTTTTTGGAAATTAAAGTCAGACAGCACGTTACAGACTGTAACTTGTTAAGCAGCAGTGGGCAAGAAAACTAATAACTGAGCCTAGTAAGCCACTCCTTCGTGCACCAAAAGGACACATTTACCTGCATTAAAAACATGGACGTCAATCTGCCGCAGAGTCTCATAGTCTTCTCCAGAGCAATATCCGCCAAAGGAATAGACCTTGTGCCCGACGGCCACAGCCGCGTGGTTCACCCTCCGCGGCCCACCTTCCAAGTGCACTGCCCACCGTAGCATTCCTCCCTGCAAGCCAAACAGTCTTCAGGGCCGCCAGCACCACAGCCGCATGCTTCCTGGGTCACCACGATGTCACCTGGCTCTGTAACAGAGACAGAATGCTAAAATAACACGATCCATCTTGCAGGTCTTCCTATCTTCCTTGAATGCCAACTACAAAGGTCACATTTCCGTATCCTTACTCATCTGCCTCCCAGCTGGAGATGGTTTTACTCTCCCCTTGGGAAGGAGACACAAGGCGGGTACCGTAACCTGAGCAAGGCTCAGAAGAGCAAGCAGAGATGCCCTCGCATACAAAAAAACCTCACGGTGGCTGTACAGGCAGCCCAAGCCAAGCACCTTTGGCAAAGGCAGCCGAGTGCTGCACACCCGGCCGTGCCCTGGTGATGTACACATCATGTACATGCCAGAACAATTTGTCCGCATGAATGAAAACACACAGCAAGAGGCAATTGTGAAGGTGAAATGAACAGAGCCAGAGGGAAGAGAGTGTGCTCTTTGGATCAGTCGTGAGAAACAGCAGAGGAAAATATTTTAAAAAAGCACCCAACAAAAGATCCCAAAGAACCATCCCACAGAAAGCAATGGGCTCCCCAATATGGGGGTGGACTACAACACTAGCATTTGAACTCATTGAGTTGAGCACTAGAGTCCATCTTAATTAAACACGAAAGAAAAGAAACCCCCTAGTCTGGGAAGGAAACTCTTTGCTAATGATCAGAATAAGGCCTTTTTCTCCCGCAGCAAATCCAGGCATAACTATGAAAATTTTGTAACATCATATCTCAGTTAAGAAACCAATATGCTTCACGCTTCGAACAGATGGCTTAGATCAGCTCTTAGAGAAGTCACCACAGCTGATTTTTGCAGAGATTCGCCTTTGGATCTAAGGATCTGGAGCACAGTCCTGCCCAGCTGCTTCTGAAAAAGCGGGTCAGTTCAATTCTTTAACAGTTTTCCCCCAGCTGAAAAAGAGCCATTAGAAGAGACGTCAGTGTTTCAGACAGCCTAAAGAAAATTCTCTTTTTTATTGCTTGGTTCTAGCTTCTTGGAAGACACAGTCAAAGCGCTCCCACCCCACACCCAGTTTTAGCATTTGCAGAACACACAGAAATTTGCGGATGCCTTAGAATGAGAACTGGAATTCCTACACATTTTCTCTGTCCCTTTTCTTTTCGGACAGTAGTGAGTTTTCACAAGGAGAACTTTCCTCCTGTTTAAAGTTTCTGAAGTAGCTGGAGAGCAGCAAGGAGGGGCAGCGCCATGCTGCTCTGCTCCAATTGGCCTCCCCCGGCCCTTCAGCCAAGCAGAACCACCGCTCACAACCGGGCACCTGTACGGCCCATCAGCAGCCTGGTCACCGCAGCATCTGGCCCACCTGCACACCCCCATTTTATCCCCACCTGGGGAAAGAGTCAGAGATGCTGCCCAACAGGGAGCTCCTGGCATGGAGCAGAACTCAGGTTTCCAGCGCCAGCCATGCACGCTACATCATCAAAAGCATCCAGAAACCACTTGCTTCATTCCAGAACTCCTAAACCTCAGCAAAATTTAAGCAATTTCTTTTTAAAGTTATTTCTTTTTCAAGTTGTTCCCAAAATAGAGACTGGCAGCCAGAGCATGCTCTGTACCTGAAAGTTACAGCAACGGGACATGTGCAAAGTCCAAACAGAGAGCATCCTGCAGTCTTACTTGCAACAGATGAGCGCAGACCAAGGAGTCCCCCCAGCGAAGCTGCTTCTCCCTGCAGCAACCACCGTAACCTAAATTGCAGTCAGCAACCCAGATAGTCACATCAAGCTTTTCTCCAGCAGAGCTGCTCCAGAAGGGCCCAGGAACAGTCCCCCTCTGCTACAGGCCATGCTTCACTGTATGTCTGGGACCACCCCAAATTCAGATCTAGCAGGTTTGGTTTTCGTTTTTTTAAATTACTACATTTTTTTTTTTTAAGCCAGCAGCAGCTCTTGTATAAGTCCTCCGCAAAGCTACAGAATAGATGAGTTTCCATGGAGACCACCAAAGTCACCTTTCAGGCTATTTTGAAGGCTTCACATATCTAAAATCTGTTTCCTGCCTCAGTCATGAGTTATCGCTGAAAAATCTAACTAATATTTTGCTCAAAATCGCTTCTCGGTTAAGGGATTCTGTAAGAGACTCCTCGAGGAGCTTAACTGGACTTTATCACCGGCGTCAATATTTTCAACACGCTTCAGACTGAGCCCGCTCCTGGAAGATTAAGAGGATGAATCTTACTTCCAAGTTCTCCACTTGGTTCCTCCGGCAGTAGAGGAGCACAGCAGCCTGGCGTGGCAGGCAGGCATCGTACCAAGCCGCCTGCCTTTTTTGCCAGAAAGGCTGGGAAAACTCTTCTTCACCCTTGGGAGTTCACTCAAGCCATGTGCCGAGGAGCACGCTGCTGCCAGAGCGGGACGCTGGTCCTTTCACTCCAACAGGAACAGTTTCATATTAAGATAAGCCATAGGAACACAGGAAAGGAAGGCTGCACATCCTAAGAAGTTAATCCGGTCAACTGAGAGGCATTAGCTCAAAGCCCAGCTGATTACGCTGTAGGAAACAATCTTGATGTTGTAGCAACAATGTTGCAATGTTGTTTCCTACAAGTTCAATTACTGGGAAAGGTTTTTTCCAGAGATCAGCCCTTCCCAGGAGGCAGGCGGTTGTACGCAGGCCCTGGGTGGGGGTGATGGGGTTGAAGTTGGCTGCACTTTGCCTTGGCTGGGGACGGGGATACCCCTTCAGAGCAAACACAAAGCTTAGCCAGCACAGCCTCTTGCTGCCACTCGTCAGGCCCAGGGCATGCAGAAACGCTCATTCGCTATATGAAAACAATCAGAAGCATGAAGCGATGCTTACAGGATCATATATTAAAAGGCAAAGGGAAACACAGGATTTAACAAGCTGCCAGGGTTTTTCCAAACCCGAGTGCTCTTCTCTGCACTGTAATAAAGACACCCAGCCGGACTCCGTCTTCCTCTTCTGCCGCTGGCCACAACCCTACCCTGAAACTGTCACATCGTCGTCCCGCCTTCGCCAAGCACTTGTTCTCCCCTTTTTGGCCACGCACGCATCCACCCCCCTCTCCTCCCTGCACAGCCCCACAGCCCCGTCTCGCGAGGATCCCCCGCTCCTCCCCATGCTTTCTGCGCCCAGCTCCAGCCTCTCTCCTTTCCTGCCTTTTTTTTTGAAATCGTTTCATTAAAGCCATCTCCTGTCCCAAAGTTGATTTTTCTCCTGCAGTTCCCCTCTCTGCACTATCTGCAAATACGAGTTAAACACATTTTTTGAGAAAATGTTATTTTCTGCCCTACAACTATGCATGCTGTTAAGTTCCATTTCAGGTTTTGATTTCCAATGATAATTTATATGATATAAATGAGGACATAAATATACCACTTTCCAACCTCATTTCTATGAGGACTTCTTAATAGGAGGCATTAATACACTTGATATTAGGCAGTGTGCCTTTATATCTTTAGATAGATAAATATCTACATAATATAAAGATATAAATAGCTATAAAATAAAGATATAAAAATCTTTAGATAGATGTCTTTAAAGATTACACAGGGCACAGCTGGGGGGAGAGGGGAACAGCAAAATAGATATGAAACAATTTACTAACAATTTCCCCCAACGGTACAATATTAAGTTATGCAAAATACCTTCTGTGATTTCTCATTTAGGATACCAGCAACAGGCATGTAGGCTATAAAACACAGAAATATTGATAAGACAGAGGCAAATTGTACCAGAGAACCAGGAGGAGACTGGCTGCAGGAGGCGGCACACACCCCAGCTCAGGCAAACCAGGTGGCTTTTTCACTCTGCACCGCAAACCGAAGGGACAGTTAGCGACACTAGCATTCATCGTGGGTCAGAGGAAGGGCTTTTACACCACAGAAAAATTAAGCTTGAATCGTTTAAATCACAAAAGCTATCGCTACTGCCAAAAGCCAGCAGGGTAGGAGGAAGGTTGCCTTCTACATAGATTCATGCAGACACTGAGCTAAGCATGTGTCCTTTTTCTGGATCCTGCTGAGCCACCCCTCTCCTCCCCAAAGCTGCACCTCTTTTAGAGCAGCCTCTGCAGCTCATCTGCGCCCACAGCAGAAGCTGGTTGAAGGTCTGAGGAATCTCCTTTGACTGATTCAGCATGTCCAGCTGGAATCGTGCCCCAACGGCCCCAGGAACTATGACTGTATACTTATAAGGAGACCAAAAAGCTCCATCAAAACAAGCACAAGTTTCTTATACAGTGACAGAAGAGATTTTTTTAGATGAAACAAAACCAAAGAAACTGCACTCCCACATGCTCTGTTAGCTCGGCATACGCTCTCTCGCCTTAGATCAGGAAGCCCTGGCTGACTCTCTTCCCCGAGTCTCAGCTGGGAGAAGCGATGCGCTGAGCACCTTAACCATGCGCATGCACGCACTCGGGGTCTCCGCAGAAGGGCACATGTTTAAGCCACCGCTTGATTTCACTGATGCACATGTCAGCTCCCCACTTCACTTCTCCAAAAACTAATAGATCTTTTCATTTCATTTTGCACTCAGACAGGCAGCAATCACGCAATCTTCACAACTCCCCATTTCCCTGGTCTGGCATCATCTATCTGGAGTTACAGTCAAGCACAGAGAACGCAGAGAAATTTGGGTTGAAACCCTGGCAGGTCCTCTCATTAATTGCCAGGAATAAGAACGTTTCTAAAAATCAGGTTACACTTCACCTACTGTTGAAGTACCCGATGCTGATGATGCTGGAAATTAAGTGAGCACGGCAATGAGTTGCTCCTGTGCTACTAAGCACAGGGAAGCTAAAATTAAAAAGTGCTCAAAATAACCTGCTATGGTCCCACAGAAATGCCTGAAGCCCTCCACTGACTGTGCACAGCACCACAAGCCCAGGTACATGCTTCCAGAGCAAGTGGTGCAACAACAGCTGTGGGGTGACCGCAGATGGGCTCTGTCGCTGCAGTCAGGCGTGACACCTGACCACAAGTGGAAGCTCACAAGTCTGTCAGCAGAGAAATAGCTATGGACGTCCTTCAACACCTCCCTTGTTCTTTGTCAGCGCTGACATCCAGCGAAGGGAGCGCAGCAATTCACCCGGGGCATTTCACTGCTAGGCAAGGGAACAACCAGATTTTAAGTCAGCTCTGCGTTCTTCAAATACAGCACCTACAGACAACACTCCCAGTTCTCTGGCTGTGCTGTTGTCTGAAGATGCACATAATGCGTGAAACATCCTTCATCCTAACTGCCCCAGCTTACACCTAACAAGATTCTGCCAGAACAGAATATAGCCATCTGAGATCACTAGAAAAATCACTCAATAATTTCTCACTATCATACCTTCCAAAACTGTTGTGGTGACTTGAGCAAAGTGGCAATGGAGGGGAAAAAAAAAAAAGTAATCATGGTTTTTACAGCCAGATTTTTCAGCTGTTTGTTCTATTTGCTTTAGACTTTCTATTTTCAATCCCTACAATTAACTAAGAAAACATTTCGTTCAAGATACAAAGCTACTGACCATCTCCAAGTACAGCAACCAGATGATAATCTCAGAACAAAAATATATATCCTTGGATCCACTTCTTCACGCAAAGAGAGTTCACCGGGCTGCCTCATTCCTCTATGCACACAGAAAGAAACCTAGAGGCATTTCTGAAAGCCGCTCAGATTAGCCTTGCTGCAGCCAATTCCCACAGCAAGGGGGAGAAACCCCACAGAAAGTGGCCTAGATTTTCAAGGGCTCGCTCTATCACCCCCAGAATTACAGCACCACCCCAAGCAGAGCAGCCTACTGCCCCTGCAAAGTCGCTCTGGAGAGCAAATCCTACCGTGTGGCTGCCTCAGTCCCGTCTCCCAAAAGATGCCAGCCACAAGGTTTAGTAATACTTAAAATAGCCCAGCCAGCTCACAGCAGTCCATATAGACAGTTCTATTTCAAGCACATGCAACTTACTGTTAGAGATAGCACAAGAACAACCCGCTTTCTTCACTCATGCTTGACATTTATCTGATGCTTTGACTATTTATGCCAAGGCAGTGTGAAATTGCAAGCTTGCACATTCAGCAGCTTGGACACTCGCAACGCAATTCTAGCGCCAATAAACTAGACGGTTTAGCTGAGCTTGTTAACCGAGACCAATCTGGAAGCTCATGTCAGACACAGGAATCATTCTGCTCAGGCAGAAATTTATTCCCGTGTCTCTCCCTGCAGACAGCAGCACCGCCTCCTTATTTTTGCCCAAATATTTTGCCCACCGCTGACTTACTTTTGCCCAAAGCCCAGCTAAGATTCTGCACCTACTGAGCTGACTTCTCCCCTCGCCTCCCAACCCCCGCTTGCCGCTTCTCTACAGAGCGCGCCTAAGCTTCGGAGATATTCCTCGACCTCCTCTCCCCCGCCAGGAATTTGCCTCTGGCCTCTGTCAAGCTGTTTCTGCCACGCCAAGGGCAGCCCTTGGGAGGGAGCGGGCTCAGGAAAGCCGAGGCGACAGCTAACGCCGCGTTTCTTGCTTCACGCAAAGCCGCGCCGTTTTCTTCCTCTGCGCCTGCTGTCACAGCGACGCCAGGACCCTGCAGGCAGAGCGTTCCGCTGGGCTCAGCGGGCGGCCAGGCACAGCCAGGGCGGGCTCACGGCGCTCACCGCTCTCAGTCTTTGCCCTGCCCCGGCGCACGGGGCCGGGAAGGGCCAGGCGCGAAGCCCCAAGCCTACCAACGTGGCCAAGCCCGCGCGAAAGCGCGAACGGGCTGAAATCGCGCGAGCCCGCGGGGATGGAGGGAGAAGGCCCGGCGGCGGTTACACCAGGGCGAGGAGCAGGAGGGCAGCCTCCCCGGCAGGGACCCGCCAGCCCCCGGGGAAGGAGGGAGGCGAGTGGGGTCGGCTGGCCGCC
>NW_008794584.1:528599-560628 GCF_000699145.1 Aptenodytes forsteri | reverse complement strand
CAGCCGCAGCTCTATCCCCATGGATGCAGGTAACAGCGTCTCCGGCCGGGCCCTCCCGGCCGCCCTGCGCGGCGCTCGGCCGCGGTCTCATGCCCTCTCTGTTCCCAGAGCATGTGGAGCTGGTGAAGAGGACGATGGCCAGCGTGAAGCTTCCCAGCCTGGGCATCCCCGCGTGGGCCAGCCAGATCTCGGAGGACCAGTGGAAGGACGTGGTGCAGCGCACACTGCAAGCCCGTCAGAGCCTCAGTGGCCCCAGGCCCGAGTGGAAGTGAGGGCCAAGCTGCGGCGTGGGGGCTGCTAACCCCAGCCCTCCCTCCGCCGCGCAGGCGAGGCAAGCGCCCGCTGCCTCGGAGCCGGGTGGTGACGGGACTTGCCGGCACTGACCTTCCAGTTTCTCCCACCGACATTGTCCGACTTCCCTTCCTGCTCCTCTTTCGTGGTTCTGGCTGGTGCGTAAGTCACTGTGATGTCCTTGTGTTGGCTTCCTCTGCCTCCGAGGAGCCCGACCGGTTTCCATACCTGTGTGCGTGTGGAGGGAGGGGGCTTGGCCGGCTTTGCCCAGATTCCCTTGGGACGAACACTGGATTTGTCCCTGTGCTGTCAGTGCTGGAGAAGTCCCTCTCCACACTAGGGCCCCTCCTCCCAGGACAGGGGCTGCGTGTTGGAATATCAGAGGTGGAGTCCAACATGTCTTTCCAAGAGATCGGTTTTATTTAGTTCTGTACATACAGGGACATCTGTACAAAATCCAACACTTTCAACTATGTAATGCTCTACTGAAAATAAAGTACACCATATGTACATATGAACTGTAAGCAGCTTAATACTTGTGTCCAGGGGGTGAATGCAGTAGTTAATTTTGCTTGTTCCCTCGGGAGGAGGGAGCTAGGTGAAGTGGAAGAGGCAGCTCCAGTTCTGTCCATTTGGCTGATGTGGGGAAAGGCATAGGCAGAAATGAGCAGCACTAATGCTAGAAACCAAGTGTTGAGCAAGGGGCAGCTGTAGCGTGGCAGACGCAGGTCTGCGTATGAGCCGTACGTGTGGCAGAGGGGGGTGAACACACTCCCCGCTTTCTCACATGGTCCCCTTCTTAGATGTCCAGGACACTGGAATGAATAGGCAGCAAACTAATGGCAATGTGAAGGTACTAAGCATAAGTTCCCTGACCCTGAACAAGACACACAAAGCTATGAGAACATTGAAGCCGTACAGCACGCAGTCGTGATGCGTTGCAGTCCTGCCCCTGCATGTGGCACAACCCCGGCAGCATTCCTCTGGCCATGCTCGGGGACTGCCGGCAGAGACAGACCATCTGCAGGACCGCGACAGCCTCTGTGCACCAGAAGTCTCTCTTCCTTCAGCAGGCAGAACAGCCTGCAGCAGGGAAAGGCAGCCACTGCCTAGCAGCATGCAGGCTCGAGTGAGGGCACACACATGCCGTAGCACTCTAAAAGTGAGGTGGCGGCTTATAACACAACACTAAGCGGACAAGTTGGAAAGCCTGTACTGCAACGGGAAGAAACATCCTCCCCAGCCAGAGCCCTGCTGCGGGTGGCGCTCGGCCGTCCTCGTCTCCGCTGTGCCCCGAGATGCCTGCTGCTCCTGTGCATCATCCGGCATCACCCAGTGCACGTCTACATGCTGTGCAGGCGTGAGGTAATTGATTGGCAGCTGACCATGAGTTCGGACTAACGTTCAAAATAAGCAATAACCTCCCTGAGGTGTTTCATAAGTCTTCTGATGAACTGGCCCACCGCATGAAGTGGAGGGGAGGCGGGGTCCTGCGTGACTGTGGGTGATCTCGCACATACTCACGTTTGCCAGCTGCTCCTAAGAGATGGTGGCATGCCTATTGAGGGCCGAACTGAAAGAGAGCTAAACAGGGCAGGGGGTACAGGATACACAGGGGAAAAACAGCTTAGTTTGGGTTGGAGGAAAGATGTGCTGCACACCAGCAGTAAGATTAGAGGGGATGAACCTCTGACCTGGGAATGGTTTACTGGTGAGGACAAGCAGATACACCAGGACCTTCTGCAACATCCCATGATGTTGCAAAGCAGTGTCAGACTAGCACCGACCCCGTAAGCTCCCTGCGCTACTGCAAACCCACTTAAGCTTATGTATCAAGAAAGCAAGCGCAGCAGGTAAGAAGCAAGGAAGACTCCCTTTTCTATCACAAGCCAGCCTCTCTAAGGTGGCACCTTGGCCTGGCACTGAATCTGCACCACAGAAGGCATGGGAGAAAGCTGGATCACAGTAGCACTCAAGTGCTGCGCAACCCCCTGGGCTATCAGCAAGTGCGCTCTAAATGCTAAATTAGCACAAGTCCCTGATGCACCATATGATAACTAACAAGGGCCTCAGGCCACAGCAGGTGCCAAAGTAACAGGGCGAGGCGAACTTTGCTCAGAGCACCCACGGAAGCAATTCAGCAGTAGCACCTAGCTGTTGATCATAAAGAGGAGACAACTGAACACTCAGAAACTCAGCTTGGCCCCATAACGTGTATCCATTGCTTCCACTAGTTTGCAGAAATAACTTTAGCAGCACAAGCTTCCTAGAAACCCTGGCCACTGCAGAGCTAAGGATGGGATACAGCAACAAAGGGAGAGCTGCAGGAGTATTTTAATTGAGCAGGTAGAGGAAGAAAGCAGAAGTCAGTGGCTGACACCTGCTACAAAGCGGGAAGTTAATTCTGGGCCCACGATTAACCCAAGACATCGGGATGGAGACAAGTCAGCACGGACCAACACAAACAGCTGAAGGAATTCACTTTCCCACAAGAGAGCTTCTAAGGATGCTCTAAAGGGAGGGCTGCAATAGTATGTAGTGCTTGCACCCAGCTTTACTGGGGGTGGCGAAGCACTGAACCCCCACTCCACTGACAGGGGAACAGAACAAGGGGCTTGAAGCAAAAGAAAGGTGGAAGCGAACATCTCCTCCGCTGTACGCGAGACCCTCCAGCTGCGGAGCTGCACCCCAAGGCAGGGCGGAGAGGCAGCAGAGCCCCCACAAACTCTGCCACACGCTCCTGCCCTGAGCTCAGCCTGACCTCTGACCGCCGCAGGGCTTGGCTGCACAGGCAGCACGGGGGCAGGCATGGCAGAGGTGGGCACTTGGGGCTTACAGCAGCATGCTGAGCCACGCGCGGCAGTCTCTGGCCAACACAGAGCCTGTGTTGCAGGGCAGCAAGGCTCTGGCTCCCAGGCAGAGTAAGAACCAGGCGGCAGCTGGAAATGAAGTGACTCCTGCCTGGGCTGATACAATCGCAGGTCAGGCAGGCTCCCTTCACGCACGCACATCCAAGGTGGAAAAGCAGGAGGAAGGAGGAAAAGCAGGAGGACATGACAGTGGTGAGATACAAGTTATAACGTAAAACCAGATCTACCCTGGAGGGGTGCAGATGGAGTGGAGGACAGGCACAGCTCACCATGTTCATTCCTTATTTATACATGAGAACTGAGTGCATTTCCGTGACCCCTGGGGGAAAAGGATGGGGCAGAGCTTCCTGGGCCAGCTCCTGAGCCCGTCAGAGAGCCTCCTGGCTTGAGGTGAGAAACTCTTCTGCTCTCTTGTGGGCCTCCAGGGCTTTTATAGTGTAGACGTCCTGAGGAAGCTCAGATTTCCGGCGCAGCAAAACTTTCTCCTTCTTAATGTCTTTCAGCATCTACAGACAAACCAAAGGAGTCAGGGATCAGTAGCAAACCCCTTCACCTCTCCAGCCTCCCCATTCCCTGACTCCAACTACTCTAGGATACGCTGGGTGACACCGCAGCATGCTGCACAACAGGCTGAGAGCCAAACACAGACCAAAAGGACACAGAAAAGTCCCACTTGCACTTTTTCCAGAGTGTGAAGGTTAGATAAACTCCACTCTTCAGACTACAGGTTGATCTCTAATGACCAGGGATAAGAGTAGGGGCATTTACCCTCAGAACACTTGGAAAGTGCCAGTTCTGGCTGCTAGACCCTGGACTGACTATGCTGATGTCCTGGCTGGTCTGAGAGTAATTGTGGAAGGACCCTAGTCACCTACACACCTGCACAGCCTCCGTCTCTACCGTTTTCTTCAGTAGCTGTATATCCTCCGCAGTTGGGGTCTCCGTTTCCATACAGCAGACAGGAGGCAATGGTGGAGGTGCGTAATACATGGGGTACTGCAGACAACACAGACAGCTGGAGAGTCAGCACGCCATCCAACACCAAGCCTTCCCCCCCAGCATCCTAACACAGCACGGCACACTTCTTCCAGCTGCCCTCTCTGGCACCCGCAAAGGTAGCAGTAGGTACACAGACAGGAAAGGAGCATCTTCTACCCATTCCTACCTGTGCCCTCTGAGCACACTGCATGTACAGCCGCAGCTGAGAGAGGAGTTCATAAACACATACATGCTCTCTATAAGGCATTACTTAGAGGTCAGTGCTACAGAGGGCCAGGCTGGTAAAACACTTCCAGCACCCCCAGGACACTGGGTTTTGGGAGGGACAGACCACCGCTGCAGCTGTGTGCACAGGACTGAGATCAGGTGCTAGAGCCTGCTCTCATGAGCTGAGGAAGCAGGTCAAGACTCCCAGCACATTCTTGTCTCATTCATCCTAGGTCCTGCTGTTACCCACCTGGGGGTTCAGCCGGGCCAGCTCCTCTATTTTCTGCCACATTTCTTCTCGTTCCTTCATCCTGAACCTTCCCCTGCAGAGAGAGAGAGAGAGAGAGCGCGCACAAGTGTGAACTCCTGGGGAAAGTGCAGCTTTCACTCACAGGAAGAAAAAAGCAAGAGACAGCAGAAAAGTGCAGGCGAGGGGAAGAGTTGCTCTGTCTTTCAGAGACCCCTAATTCTATCTACAGGTGAGATGTGGCAAGAAGAGGGGACACGCTGCAGCTAGCAGGAGGTAGGCAGGCACACTCCTCGCTCACCTCAGAGCACAGGGTGGCAGCAGTGGGCTGCACAGGTACTTTTTCCCTGGCTTTGTGCTGCAGGAGCGGACCAGAGCGACTGGTTTCTGGAGT
The DNA here is from genome assembly GCF_000699145.1 of Aptenodytes forsteri. Lineage (NCBI taxonomy): Eukaryota > Metazoa > Chordata > Aves > Sphenisciformes > Spheniscidae > Aptenodytes > Aptenodytes forsteri. Next base: position 555,620 of record NW_008794584.1, on the reverse strand, counting down.
AAAGCAATGACACCAGTTTGGATGTCAAACACACATTTTCCTCGTGCCCCACAGATGCAGAGGGACAAACTGCCATTTCCAACAGAGCTGGGGCTCAACTGTCCAGTTCCCTCTCTCTCTGGCCATAACACACCAGAGAGCTGCCCAAACCCCCAGGCACAGCTCTTGAACTTGGCACAGATTTTGGCACAGACCTTAAGTGACCGTTCAACTGGGCCACCTGTAAATCCCAGGGCAGTGAACATTCCCTGCAAACAGAGGTGAGCACCCACCACTCCTTGTTATTCTCTTCTACATTTTAAACATCTGCACTAAAATCTCTGCTTTATTTCTGATTTTAACTAACTATCTGGCTTTCATCTCAGCTACTAATCTCTCTAGAGCCCTATCTATCCCTGCTAAAGAAGTTCTTATACTCTGTAATCACCTCACACTCTTGAAATATATGTAAGAAAGTAGGCTAAAAATGAGAATGAAGTTGCTAAGCATTCAAGCAGCAGACTACTCCATCAGAGAACATAGGGTCAAAAAACTGCCAAAAACCCAAACCCCAAATGAATAACCCACACCTCATTTTCTGACAGAGCTCTGGAGATCTCTGCAGGGGACTGGGACCAGGAGTTAGCACTGATCTTCCCTAGCTCTTTCCTGCCTCATCCCCAATTTCTCCAGAATCCTTTTTAATGTCTGGTAAACAGAAACATACGTATTACTCCAATCTTGCCACTGGAAATGTAGACCAATATGTCTGTCCACAAAGGCCCTCACATCATGAAGGCCACTGCCCCTCCAAAGCAATGTCCACTTTGCCGGTATCGTGTCTACCGCCATGCCATGTAAGGGTGTAACAAAGCTCATTTTCTTTGGCCAGACTACATCACATTACAGGTCTGGTACACAGTGAGCCAAGGGCACTCATCCAGTCATTCAGCTCCATGTATCTCTAGCACCCGTTCTTTCCTTTCAGATCACCAAAGCAGTCCGAATAGCATCAGGGAAGCCCTCCGTTCCTCATCGCACTTTGAGATCCACCGGTTTACCCACCATGTGCTCAGCTGATATTGCAAAAGACCACCTTGCAAAGAGAATACTCAGTCTTACTAAGAACAACACTTCTAAAAGTCTGAAAGCTTTACACCTGTGATCACTCTTTTCAAACAAGTATTTCCAAAGAATGAAACAAAGTTTCGTCTTTATTTTGATGCCACATTGACTTAACTCTAGTATTACAGCTGCCCAACATCCCTCTATAGGGGAAGCTTCCTCCCAACCTCATCAATCAGCCTGGCTTTACCTCCTACACTAGGACATTTCCATTGCAGTTTATCTGAAAGTGCCACTCATTCACGATTTGGAAAATCCTACCTTTCTAAACAGCAATGCCTCACAGGACAGCACTGAGTCTATGAGAGCGGCACCCCCAGCCCTGCTTTCTAGGTGATGCGTACCTCATCAGCTCCCTTCATTCCTGACCCCGTTACTCGCAGTATGAGAAAGCCACTGGCAGGACATTTGGAAAGGAAGAGCTATATAGGGAGGTATCTTCTCCTTCCCGCTGCTGTGGCCTACGCCGAAGGAAGCAAGGTAGCTGCTACCAGAGAGATGTCAGGTGTCAGGGTGGCCCCAGGGCATGCTGACACCACACTTCTTGAAAGGCAGCGTTCAAGGCCCTCGCGCTTTTACAGAAGGGCACGTACAGGACAAGACATTACCTATCTGCCCCAATCTCCCCACTGTCTTCTGAAGGGTTCTGATAATTCAAACAGGTTCAAGATCTCTGGGGAGATTAGCAAGGCGCAGTCAGTCCATCTGCACCGAACAGTAGAGAGCCTCCTCACATGTCCCGGGGAGAGTCTGTCCCTCCATGACCAGCCTTGGCTGCAGCTGCACAGCCAGGGGTGCAGTGGTGACAGGCCTGAGCTGGCATGTCACTTGTAGGCATGGTAACTAATTAAAAACATGGCTAAGCCTTTTCTGAGCAGGCCTCTCAACATCTGGTTGCAGCCTAATTGTGTACCTACAAGCTCTCTCCTTTTCACTGTTTCACATTTACTGGCTTTGTTCGCATGTGCACGTCCTATTTCCTAGTTCATAGCACAAGGTCTCTAGCAGCTCATTGGGAAAACACTTCACAGGTTGGTTTTTTTTTTTTTCCTTTTTCTGCGTTACTCGCAGTATGAGAAAGCCACTGGCAGGACATTTGGAAAGGAAGAGCTATATAGGGAGGTATCTTCTCCTTCCCGCTGCTGTGGCCTACGCCGAAGGAAGCAAGGTAGCTGCTACCAGAGAGATGTCAGGTGTCAGGGTGGCCCCAGGGCATGCTGACACCACACTTCTTGAAAGGCAGCGTTCAAGGCCCTCGCGCTTTTACAGAAGGGCACGTACAGGACAAGACATTACCTATCTGCCCCAATCTCCCCACTGTCTTCTGAAGGGTTCTGATAATTCAAACAGGTTCAAGATCTCTGGGGAGATTAGCAAGGCGCAGTCAGTCCATCTGCACCGAACAGTAGAGAGCCTCCTCACATGTCCCGGGGAGAGTCTGTCCCTCCATGACCAGCCTTGGCTGCAGCTGCACAGCCAGGGGTGCAGTGGTGACAGGCCTGAGCTGGCATGTCACTTGTAGGCATGGTAACTAATTAAAAACATGGCTAAGCCTTTTCTGAGCAGGCCTCTCAACATCTGGTTGCAGCCTAATTGTGTACCTACAAGCTCTCTCCTTTTCACTGTTTCACATTTACTGGCTTTGTTCGCATGTGCACGTCCTATTTCCTAGTTCATAGCACAAGGTCTCTAGCAGCTCATTGGGAAAACACTTCACAGGTTGGTTTTTTTTTTTTTTCCTTTTTCTGTCTACGCTAAAGAAGCCTCAGTGCTTCAAACTCGTCAGTCTCACTGAATAAGGCTGAGGTCCTGTGGAAAAAGCAAGGCATCACACAGTTAAAGGTCAATCCTGCATTACAGTGATCCAGCCAGCATTCCCACAGGCAGCCTTCAGCATGGTGCTTTACTCCGGAGGCACTCGACATCACAGCCTCACAGGGTTTTATAAGAAAAAAAAAGTACTATTTCTACTTGGTTTAAGTCTCTGTGTTTGAAAGGAAAATGGCAGTTGTCTGCAATGCCACATTACTGTCCACCCACAGGCATGGCCTGCAGTCAGCTCTGCCAGGGAGGCAGCAGAAATGAGCTGGGGATGCAGCATGTCTTGTCCACTGAAAGGGAGGCAACGGGACCTGCTGCTCACCAGAACAGGTCGCAGCGCTCTGCGGAAAGAAGAGCAGGTATGGGAAGTGCAGGAATGGCACCCCAAACTCCGAGGCAGACTCTTCGGCTACGAAATGGTCTTGTTCCACTGGGGAGACACTACTAAACAACACTTTCTCCTGCCACATGCTTTTTTTGTTAGAAAAACATGCTTTTTCTAACCCCATTCATTCCAGCAATGACTTATTCTATTACACTCCAGAACATGTAGCCACAGTGTTAAGCGCACATGGATTTGCTCATATTTCTTGGATATTTTAAAGATATGGAGGGAAAAGATGACATTTTCACAATGGACTTAAGCAAAGAACTCAGGCATACTGCTCTAGTAAACCCAGGTTTCTAATCCATCTTCCCAAGTGCATGCTTTTTCCCCCCACCATTGTCCTACGTCCTGTCCAGTCCCAGGCCCCTTGCCCAACAAACCCCCATCTTCTCCTCCTCTAACTTGTTCCCTTTACCTATCCTATTCCTACTATCTATTGACATTAAGAATAACACTACCACCATGACCACCACCACCACCCCCCAACCTGGCTCTTCACTGTACCTCTGCCCAAAGTTTCTACCTCCTTTCTACCTCCTTGTCCAGACAAGTTGCTATTCCCCCCCAGCCTGCTGTCCTACCCCATTCCCTTCTGCCACTGATTTCCCTTTCTAGTTGTTTCCCAGCCTGCCCCTACAGACTTTTCACAACGTTCTCTCCCAGCTCCAGCATCCCTTCAGAGGGTAAACCTTTTCACACTTCTCAAGCCAGGAACAGCTGCTAATGACATGCCAGCAGAGTTGAGCCTTCTTGTTTTCGCCCAGAAAGGCCTCCTTCAGCTGGGTCCCTGTGGCAGGGAAATCCCGCTTAGCTGAGGAATTGTATCATGCTCACCATAGGTAAACTCATCTCGGATTCAGCTGCTAAAAGACACTTTTACATCCCGCCCACCAAGCTTTCAACTGACATTTTACCAAATTTGGTTATCTAGGACAGCAAAAGGTATATCCTTTATAAAAACCCAACACAAGGTTTTCTGAAGCTTAATTATGCAGAGAGGCACTAGAGGGAAAAAAACATCTTAACATGAGCAGAAAAGAGTGCAGCTCTGCCCATCCATTTCTCGGACAGCTCTGAGCTGCTTTTTGACCTTTTCCAGAACAATCCTCCATCAGCCACACACCAATGCTGAGAACAGTCACTCTCAGCAGGTCAGCATGGGTAGAAGCTAAACAGGTAGAAAAAGCTCCTGATGGAAACACCAGGTAGATCTCATAGTAAATGTGCTGTCACTGTGACTTAAAATATATGTGCAGACATTTGTGGGCTTCACAAATGCCCTAGAATGGGGAAAAAAAAAAACTTGCTTGCTCCCAATTCAGATGTTAACAAAACCTTAGTTTCTCCATATGCAGGTTACCCATCCCCAAGCTCTGATTCATATCTCAACTTTGTTATTTATTACTATTTCACAAAACAACTGAATGTATCCCAGAGCTCCCCACTGCCAGCAAGGGTTAGCCCTGCTCTCCCCGCTGCCACCCCTGCGGCAGCCCTGGCTCATCCAGGAATGAGAAGCACTATTTTATGTCACTAAGTCAGCAGAAAACAGACACAGAAAAAAAAAAAGTTTCCTTCTAGCTTACTGAACTGACTCAGCTCACCAAGACAAGTCATACAAGCACCAAAACCAGCACAAGGAAGCAGAAAAAGTGGAGTTTTTTCCTCTTTACAGCATCATGGCACAAGTACTTGCTGAGCTCAGATTTTATGTCCACCATTTGCTCTTTGAAATTCCAGGTATTATTCCATCTTTATTATTGGAAAATTGAAAGCGTCCTGTGGCATGAAAGATGTATTATGCCCACTGCAGCAAAGCTCTTCAGAAAAGTCTTTCTAAAGCAGGATTCCACTGGTGTCACTACGACATATACAAACTGGTAAATATTTCCAAGGCAGAGCATAAGCGTCTCTACAAAGCTGAGTATCCTTTACATTGCAATTTATTTCCTCATGACCCAGCAAACTCTGTCACTCTTTTCCAAGCTACCGCTTCAGCAGAACTGAAAGGATTTTTATCAGGGCACACATTTTACCTCTTCTCATCCCTACACATAGTTATTGCTGAGGAATCCTACTTTTTGACAAAATGATTTGCACCACCTTTCCATTTCCCCTCCGCCTACTGGCATCTGCCATCTGTTACTGTACCCCAAGGAGACTCCAGGATGAGCTCAAGTTACTTGGCAAGAACCTCTTACTCACTTCTGCTTCTCTGCCTTGTATTGCTGCGTGCAGTCATCAAAAAGCTTTTGGTTCATCTCCATGAACAGCTTCAGTGCGTTGTAGATCAGCCCATGGATTGTCCTGCAAAGAAATGAGGAAAGAAGAACAAGTCATGGTGGTATCCTCCAGGTTCTCAGCCCTGAGTTAGCACCACTAGCACAGACAAGGGCTAACAGCAGCAGCAATCCATATACTACAGCAATGTGACAAAAGATTTTCACACAGTCCCAGCTCTCAGCATGGGAAAACCCCCTCCACAAACACAGCAGAGACTATCGCACAGGGAGAAAGAGACGGAGAAGAAAGAGAAGACCACTGGCACAGGTCTGCTCTACTGTGGTCAGACTAATGAGTGCAAAAATATGCATTCACACATTTAATTATTGTAGTTAGAAGCTGGAAAGGAAGGATGTTAGGGACCTGCTCAGGGCTGTTCTCAAGGGGGCTTTACCTAATCTAGCTTTAGTGCCTCCCACAGTTCACCTCGCATATACACAATGACTTTTTTGGGCTGCCCAGTCATGAGCTTTGTCACTGAGCTGCCCAAAACAGACATTCAGCAGCCCTGTAGAGATGGGAACCAGCACAAAGAATACCACAGAAGAAAGCCGACTTTGTGTCAGCAATTTATGGATAGGTTGCACTGTGTGTGAGCTCTCTCTGGGACAAGGACTCTCCTGGGGAATAAAAACAAGTATTGAAGCTGTCTCTGAAATACCTGACCCAGAGGCAAAAGATGAGAGACTCAGTAGATTGAGCTCTGTGCTTTGCCAGCTCTACAGATGGAATGAAGAAGAGAGCTACAGCCCTACTGGACTTAGGCAGGCTGTCTGACAAAGTGTTGGAGTAGGCGAGCTATGGGAAGAAAGAGGAGAATCTGGTACTCAACCTGCCCTGAGAAGATGCGGCTAGTGCTAAAACAAAGACAAGGAGAAATAAGAGGAAAACACCTTCAGGACTTCTTCTGCCATACCACTGGGAAGGAGACAGGGAAAAAAGACAGAAACAGCAGAACCATGAATCTTGACTGGTACAAGAAGGAGACAGAACTGGTGAAGGGTTTCAGACAAGAACGTAAAGTCCTTTTCTGAACTCTGATCAGGAGGGGCGGTAACACTGAGTGAGAGCATGTCTGTGCGCATCTGTCTGCACGCACACGTGCATATGTGCACACACATCATACATGTGTGTGCATGCATGTATGTGCCCGTCTGCACATGTGTGCGTATCTGGGTGTTTGTGTGCGTTCATGTCTGCGTGTCTGTGTCTACCCCAGTCTTTAGAGCACCCTTGACTGTTCCACCTCACAACCCTGTCTTTGCTACCACAGTATACTCCTAAGCTCTGGACTCACCCAGCCTCCCTAGAATTAATTATTTTGCTTTTTTCCACCCTCTAGAATAGGGGAAGATGACTTTTTTTTGTCTTCTTGTAGTTTTTGCTGGAAGATTTTAGGATCTCGACTGTAGACTGAGTATTTTTAGCTAATTCATTAAAAGGAAGTGAGTTTTACAACTTGAATTAACCAGGTAAGGAATCAATTGAAGAAGCAGTTGGAAGAAAGGAAGTTGATGGAGAACCATAAAACAGACTAGTATCAAGGAATCAGACACAGAGGGCGATAATTTGACATGGGACATCTGCCCGGTTAGTTCTGCTTTCTCTGTTCTTCCTGTACTCAAGGAGTCAGGCACTGCATTAGCCGAGGTCTCTGGTCATGGAGGGCATATGGGTGACCATTAGTTAACAAGCAGCCAGAAATTTGCTGGAAAACCTACTGCACACCTCCAAGAGACCGGCAGCGTTAGTGATATGCAGGTATCAAACTCCAGGTATACTCAAAGGCCCCAAGGCGGGTCATTGCAGGCGCCTGACCCATTGCAGAAGCAGGCCACTGTGGTCTGCTGCAGCACTTTTTCATGCTGATATTACTAACAACCCCTCTGGCTCAGCACCTGGTGTCACCGAGCACCATGCATCATTGCACTGTAGCAGCATGCCCCAAGATTGCCAGTAGGTCAAGCCATCCTGCATGCACAGCAAGTGCCAGGGCATGCAGAAAGACCTACTTGTTCCAGTGACTCTTGGAGTTCTTGTAGAGCGCTGGAAACATGATGGGGAGAATTTTGGCTGCGTTATCGCTGATCAGGCTCATGATATACTCGTTGTTCCAATAGTACAGCGCTCGCTCTGCCACCTGCAGTGGGAGAGAAAGCCACCCTTGGAGAGGATCCTTCCAGTAACACCTGTGGTGCACAGGGAAACTGTGCAGTGCTGAGACCAGAGCTTGTTACCACCCAGCTGAGGAGCAAATGTTTCCCCACAGCATGGGCAGCAGGGCTGACCTTCACCAACTTCTACAAGGCCATTCATCCCTGCTGCCCAGCCTTCTTTCCCTTAGCCTCTGCCAGACACTTCTCAGTTTCCTGGAGAAAACCTCACATTCTTGACTAGGCGAGCCTACCATCGATATACTTGATGACTCCAACACCCTTTACACAACACTTGAGGACAGTCATGTCATCCACTCCAGGTCCCAGCTCAGACTAGCTCCAAGCCTCCTTTGTTTCCTCAGACTGTCCTCCGTAAAGCTCCATTCCCCCCATTCCTCCCTGGCCTTCCCCACAACAGAGTCTCTCTGGGCTTTGGAGCATGCTTCAGTCACCAGGCCCACAATTCATCCCCCTGATTTAGTAAGGGTGAAAATATGGAAAATCTTGGGGCAGCCATCCTGCTCTAACAAGACAAACAAGTCTAACAAGTTTCCATAGTGATAGATTCAACCACAGTTCTTCATATTTAACCCCAAATCTGAACAATGCAGATCACCAGGCTAATTTCTGCATTTAGTGCTAGCTTGAGAATGATTTAAAAACCTAGGAAGAGAGACATCCAGCCTCAGTTTTATATTTCAGATGATGGAGAACTCACTATATCCCCTTAACGTACTGTTCCACATGAGTAAACGAAGGGAAAGTCACCTGGTGTTCACTTACCTAGCTTTGGTTTCCAGCTATTAGATCTTGTTAAGCCTTTGTCTGCTAGATTAACACACAATCCACTCAGAGAAAACTCTCCCCCACCAAGGTGTTCAGACTTACCAAGAAGTCAATTCCTATTTTTGCTCTCAGACAAGCTGCAGACACAGAGACTGTTCAGCCTGACTGTATGGGATACCATTGGGGTTAATTTTCTTAGGCTGTAAAGTGTTTGCACCTTCTCCAGGTTTTTCAGTCTTGTTTTTCAAAGAGTTGGCAGCAGATGAGGGCTGCTATCAAGCACAGGATGCCTCTCCTCCAGCCTTTACCCTACTTTGTTCAAGCTCTTTAGTTCCCTATGGTAGCTCCTTCCACGCCCAAAGGTCATGTTAGTCCTTTGGTTCCCATCACCGCACCAGTAATCCATGACCAGCTGGTTTCCATCAGGCTCCCCCAGTCCCTTCCAGGAAACAGTGATCTTTTACATACACACGTGACCTAGACTGACCTCATTTTTGGCTTGTAAACACATGACTTTGTACCTTTCTGTACCAAAACACAGACTGAAGCCAGTCTGCCTCACTGTGCAGTCACACTCACTCTGGGGGAGGGCTATGTCACTGTTTAACACCCCACCCATACCTGGGTCAGCCATGTGTTTCACCAGCAAGCTATCTTCTTCCTGGGCACTCTTCATGGCAACCTAAACCAGTGAGCCAAGAACATCTGCTAGGAGCTACTAGCAGGTCCTACCTCCCTGGACATTTTAAACCTAAGACTACCAGCCACAGAGATTGTTTTAGCCTGGTACTACAGCCAGCTTCCCTCAGGGGGAACAAGGAAGAAGCAGACTGTAGCACTTTTTCAGTATACGTCACTCTTTACCACCTACACCAGAATAATACGAAGTACCTTCTCTGCACACTGTCTCTTTGGCTGGCCTCCCTCCAAAACTGCAGCCAGCTTGGTTTTACTGCAACAGGGTGACACTGGATGGATCTCCTCTACGTTTGCTAGCCAAAACAGGAAGTGGCAGAGCACCTCTGCTCCAGCTCCAGCCTGCTGCAACACATGGTGCTGAACAGCACAGTGCAGCAGGAGGGGCTCCACCGATCCGCTTTGTTTTCTCTTTGGATGAGCTTGCTCTGTGGTTGTGGTGAGGGTTCTCACTGCCTCCCACCACATGTCACCCCAATACTCACCCTGGTCACACCTCCATGTGCCACTGATCCACAAACACAAGCCCAAAAGCTGTGGTGTCACCCTCACAAGCCAGTGCCCCACCCCTCCCTGAGCTGCAACCCACCTGGAAGTGTGGGCTGGAGACACACTTGGCCAACTGCCTGAACAAGGGCTCCATAACTTTCACAAACTCAGATGGCTCAATCACGTCCAGGATCTCCTCCAGCTCATTTAAAAACATCACCTCCTTGGGACTGTGAGTTTTCGGCCAGAACTTCAGCAAGCCCACAATCACCTGAGTGGGGAGGGTACAGAGACAGTGTTAGAGGTTGAAAGTTAACACCAGCTATGAAATAAATTTTTAAGGGTCTGGTCACAACAGCAGAGGGGACGAAGTAACAGAAGATACTTTCTAAGAAAGTCAGGGTGGATTACCAGGGAAGAAAGAAGAGAAAAGCCCAAACTCTGCCAAGGTACACGCAAGACAGCAGCACTGCCCAGGCTGCTACGATTCTGTACTACAAGCACAAAGCTTAGAACCACTTTTTTCCCCAAACACAGCTTAACATGGAAGGCTCAAACCAGAGTGGGCAGTGGCTGCCAGATGGTGCAGAGCAACCATGGAAGATCAACTAATAAAATTGGAAATGCTATGGAGAAGATCACTGAGGAATCATTATTCAATACACCGCAGAGCTTGAACACTGGGGAGCGCCCAATAAACAATGCAATGGATGGGTTTGGGACAAGGAAAAGGAAGTACAATTTCACACAAAAGTAATTGGATTACGGAGCTCATTCTTGCAAGACTTTGTGGAGACTCAAAGTCCAAACAGACTCCAGAAGGGAGTAGACAAGTTTATAGAGGTTACACCTAATGGTGATAATTAAATATGACAATGCACATGCAACTTCTGGCCGAGTAAACTATTGCTGTAAGCAATACTGGAAGAATATACTAGGGGAAGGGCTATATCCCACTTGATTTTATTTATTTTTAATATTGCTTCCTTCCCTACCCATCTGCTTCTAGACACGGTCAAAGGCAGGATCTAAGATCCTGCAGACCTTCACTCTGTTGGAGCCATTGGTACAGCATTTACAGAAATGCTAACTTTGTGGACACTAGATTCACATACAACTGGTGGTAGGAGTTGCTCTTTCAAACTGTGTACTTCAGCAACCTGATCCTGAAGCCAGCACTCGAGAGGAAGGTCACGGCAGTGGAGGGACAGTAGTGGGCAATGCAACAGCAAGATTAGAAACATCTGAGCATTGTTTCCACCAACACAAGGCTTGAGAAGCCAACAGTTTAGTATCCTCAGTGTTTGTCATTACTCAGGTCTGCCATTCAGGCAAAAGTTAGCTTCAGTGACTCAGACGTAATTTCTCCTACAGCTAAGGTGGTGCGAGGTGTGTCGAGTCTGTCTTTGCTATTACTGAGCACATCTGAGGTCTTGCTCACCTGGCAGTCATTCAGACTGCTGTTAATGCAAGAGCTACCATGTCAAGCCTTGCTGAGCAAGCTTCTGGGATGCCCACTCTGAGTGAGTATGGACCTAGTGAGTGATCTGGCCTCCTTCCAGCACTGGTGGCAACATCTCCTAGTGCATTCAGAGCCTTGCTGATGCACAAGCCCTGTAATTCTTCAAGACTTCAATAACCCCAGTCATCTCAGGAGTCTATTCAAAACCTTCACAAGCAGCATGCTTCAACAGGACACAATCTGTGGCCATACAGCCTTGGTATGTCTGATTGAGACCCAACACAACATCCACTGAAGGTAATGAAATTGGGTCATCCCACTGCTTTCCACAAGCACCAAACCAGACCTGGGTCTCTAATCCAGGGGCCACTACCCAGGAAGCATTGACGAGCTATGGAGCTTTACTATTTGAATAAGCTGCAAAATGAATCTTGGAAATATTGACAGATTTCTATTTCTTTCTTCTCCCTCACCCTACAGTAAGTGCTTTGGCAGGAGGCTGTTGGGCTGGATATCAGCCACAGGAAGTACTCAGCATGATCAGGAAGCTACTTTACGCAGTTTGTTTCGGAGCAGGCTTTTGGGAACACAGGAAATGGAGGACCCACATTTCAAGGAAAAGCTGGGAGGTCTGTTTCAGCACTGCTGGTGTCAGAGCTGAGGAGCCAGAAAGCTGATAACAGCTGACCAGCTTCCACCGAGCACAGTCAGGCTCACCACGAATGCACACATTTCAGCCAGAGAACAGAACGACCTCAGCTAGCATTACTCATTAAAATGCTCACACTTTCTGGTGCTCCCTGCTACAGTGACACAAGCACACATTCTTTGGCCATCTGCTGTTTTGAGGCTGTGAAGCTTAGCTCTGTAGAAGACATTTCCTGGCCTGCAGCGGGTGGAGAAACGCTTGTCTCCTGCTTGCGCCCTCTGCCAAGCCGGCATATAGCCTGGTTAACACTGCAGGTCTGCGCAGCCAGTAACTGGAATATGTGAGGTCCTCATCTACACTGCTCACACATTTTAGAACCTGCTGTTTCCCAGCACTACATCCTGAAGGCAAATGTGTCTACAATGTGACTTAACACTACGGAGGTAGGAAACTGATGCTAGAGCAGGAAGGAACAGTGGCTTGCCTAAGTAGACCTTTGTGTCCCAGGTTCCTAACCTCATCCCCATGGTTTTTCAGCCAACTCCAGCAGTCTGGAGTGAACCCTTACTATTTCAGGGCCCCCATGAGCTCATGCTGGTTCCATCAGATATCAGATGGCCACGTGTTTTGTGTCTGCCGCATCTGTCAATAGCTAAAAGCTCTGCCCTGAAAGGACAGCTTTGTATAGTGTTCCTTCTGCTACACCAAGATCCGAAGCACAAAGGAAGACTATAGCCCACCTTCCTGAATCTTTCAGGAGAGAATGCTAAAGGCTTGCACATGACTAGCACAGGGTACCAGGCCAAACCCAGTAAACAATCCAGTTGACTCCCAGACTCTTTAGCCTTTTTTCACCCTTGCCGTACTCTAAGGAAGCCGTGAAGTTTTTGGGACTTGACTGACACACAGAGGTTAAACAAGGTTACTCACTGGCTCTGTCAAGCTGCTGTCTTTCTCCAAGAACTGTACAACACAGTACGCCAACTGTAGGAAAGAAAACATGGCAAGATTAGAGCTTCCTCAAGCATACCTGAGATTAGAGTGCCACCACCACATCACCCTAGGCTGGAAGTCACATTATGCCCTCCACAGTGTGTGTGATGAGCAGACAGTTGCAGCTCCAAACAAATCCAGTTGTTCTGATGGCAAGTGAAGGCTCTAAGACCAAGCAGGCAGGGCCTGAGCTCAGGAAATTTGTGCAGCATAAAGGATAAAACTTGAGCCATCTAGAGTAGTCCACAGCTAATACATTCAAATGCAAACACAGCTGCACATACGGGAAGGAACAAACCTGACTACCACAAAGCCCTGCCCCAAAAAAACAAGGCCGGAGAACAGACATCACTGCTCAGTACCCATACTTTTTCACTTCCTAGCCTGGGTCCTGATCTTCTCTACTCTTCCATTATGTATTCTAAATTGCAAGAAATTAATCTCTATACCAGCCTAGCAACCCAGCACACTGATTTCTCCACATATCGCAGCAGTGACTAACAGCTGACACACCACACGCACAGGCTGATGACTGCAGCTCGGAATTTTACCTCTCAGCAGGGCCCCAATATTTCACAAACTTCCAGCACAGAAAGGCAAAGCAGGCCACAGCATTAAGTCAGCAGGAAATGGCAGGATACCCTCCTATTAGCCAGTGGCAAAAAGCACACATGTATACATACAGGCCCAGGCACCGCAACGCTGGGATGAACCACCACAGTAAGGGACTAGTGCAGAGCCCGAAACATCTCACAGCAGGAACTTTGTACAACACAGTGATCCAGCCCGGTGAATAGCTATAAGCAAGCCTGAACAACGGCTTTTGCAAGAATCACATTCTGCCCTGGGAACTTGAAGCACTTCTCACCTGCGGGTGGTAGACACTGAGAGACTTGACCTTGTGCAGTGGTAACAAGACTCTGATGAGGAACATCTTGTGCTCTTCCTTCAGAGGCAAAGCAAACCCGTTGATTATGCTGAGAAGAAACAAGAGTCTCGTTAACATCTTTACCCAGCAGAAACACAGTATCTCTCACCTCAAAAGAATCAGTGGCTTGCCCTAGCTCTCATTAGTCACTTGAGAAAGCACCCACCAGAAGAAGTGTGGTCACTGGGGCCCAACCTGCATACCATGCTCAGCGAGAGTGTTCCCTCAGCAGGCACGGCAGGGGAATGCCCCTGATGGGGCCTGGGCTCTGCCAGGCCTGTCCTGTGCCAGGCTGAGCCCACACACACTTAAGCAGAACCTCTGGGGAAGGCCAGCACAGAGGCAGCCCAGTCCTCGAGGCTTGTACTTTACAGAACAGGAGGATGGCGGCATAAGAGAGGGCTGCAAACAGAAAGGCAGTTGAAGCCATGGAGAAGGCTGCTCGCTGCTAAGGCTTCTCAGGGCTGTGAGGAACTCTTCTCTTTTACTGCCTGCTGAGGCAAGACAGCAAGTGTGACTGGACTCAAACTCAAAAGAACAGGAGACAAATCTGGGGAGGAGAAGGCTACCACTGCATTTATCGGCAGGCTGGAGAGTACTTTCACTGTGTGCTTCATCAGACTGAGATCCTCTGGAAGAGGTGGCTCCTGCAAGAAGTGCTGAAGGAAGGCACTGCCAGCTCATGCAGCACGCTGAGCTGGGAGGTCTCGCTCACTATGGGCCCTGTGGGACTTCCAAAAGTGCCCTCACCTTCCCAGAATCTCCAGCAGCTCTGCAATCCCATTGTGGTGCTCTGTTTCATAGATGAACCTAAAGAGAACAGAAGAATGAGAGGTCATTGCCAAACGCTGGATACAGTTTGATAAGCAAAAGGAAGGAAAACACTGGAGATGGGGAGTTTCCTAGCAAATAACAGAACTCCAAGATGACAGGGCAAGGTGTGAGAAATAGAAGCAAATAAATTCATGGCCCCCAGATCAGCTAAAGCTCACACGCCCCAACGTTTGCTATGTGCGCTGAAGAGAGCGCTATCACAACCTCACTGCTCTTAAGCACAGGTATAGCACAGGTAGGTTATCCCTACTAAAGTAGTGTGACATAACTGAGTTACTTAGCTAATCACAGTCTGGATCAGAGAGAATCACAGCCTAGTGCCCCAAATTTATCTCATTGGATTGTCCCACTCACTCACTAGGCCAATGGCACTAAGAAACATCTCACCTGTAAAATATATTGTTGATCTGCCGCCTCACATATGCTCGCAGACCCAGGAACTTCCCGTAGATCCTGTGCAGAATAGTCTTTAGGAAGTCTCGTTCTCTGGGGTCTTCACTGTCAAAGAGATCCAGCAGCTGTGGGGAGAGAAATTCAGTCAGTGTCTGCATACTGCCCATCTGGACAAAGCTACCAGCAACACTGGGCACGGCTACTGCTTGGCAAAAGGGGCTCTTTCAGTTGAGTGATGCCTTCAGCACCCTGAGTGCAGTGGTTGCTTCCCTGAAACATGCAGCCTCCTAGTCACACGCTGGAACCATCAACACTTCTTTCTTTCTTTCTTTCATCTTCAGAAGCACAGTGATGGCTTGCACACTCTACAAAGCTGCATGTTCCCGGATTTCCCCTGCAAGGCCCCCAGTGCCCCTCTCCACCTGTACAATGAGTGATGAGTTCCAGGGACTACAGCTCACACACACTCTTGCCCTGCACAGAAAATTCTGGCTACTCATTCAAGACTAAACAGAGGAAAAAAGAAACCCCACATCATCAAGCACCTGCCGACAAAGCTGGACTGTTTGCACAACACCTTGACCAAAATCTGCTGCATGTCCTTCGGAAAGGTGGTGCACAGTGGCAGGGGCAACAATTACTTACAGATAGTACAAACTTCTGGTCAATGTATTTCTTGGCTACGTTTGGTTGAAAGTCAGGCGATTCCAGGAACCGGAGGAAGAACTCATACACCAGCTACGGGGGGAGAAGAGGAGATCACTTAGAAATCCCCCCCATCCTCTCACCAGAGTTTACTTCAGATTTTAAATGTTTTCCTTCTCCTTAAGGATTTGGGGAAATGCTGGGAAGCCTGAACAGGAGCACAGAAAACACAGGAACCTGTGTTTCCCCACCCAGTGGGATCAACTGAGCTGCCCTTGCTCTGATGGGCAGGGGGCTGGTGGCACATAACTGCCCAAGTCTGCATGAGATCTCATCACCTCAGGTCCTGCCAAAGACAACAGACAACTCAGATGAAGACACTAGGCCTGGGAAGCTCTTCTCCCACGTTAAGCCCACGTCTCTATAGAGAACAGAAACCTTCAGAGGAGATGGCAAAGGCTCAGGCTTCATTGGAAGCCTTTGAGACACACCAAGGAAGAACAGAAAAGCAGAGAAATGAAACGGACCCCAGGAAAACATGCTATGTCCTCTGCCTTCTGGGGACTGACTCCAAATTGGCTTGGCCCTGCTAAGCCATGCGAACTGCATGCTGTGTCCCACTTGGACAACAAAGGACAGCTTGCTTTAAGAAGGCTGTCAGTGCTGAAACAGCAACTTCTGGTCCTGCTGTCCTCCTAAGGGATGAGTCCATTCCAGGGCTGACCCTGCCTAGTGCTTCTGAGGGGCCACTACGCCAAACAAGAGCACTGTATCCCAAAGGTCTGACTATGGAGTTGAAGGAGCTATGGGGTCACCCATCCACAGGATGCCTTGGCCCAGCTGCCAAGGACAACAGCACAGAAAAAACTCAGGTGATGACCAGAAAACTCAGCACACACTTGCCACAAATCCATGCTGGCTGCTGCTGACTTAACCCTGAGAAACAAATGCTTCCTAGCATTCATAGCACTCTGGTGCTGAGGACACGCCATTTCTATCGATGCTCATATCCCTATGTCAACTGCAGCAGTGAGAAGTGATTAACCACTGCTGCAGAATGCACCTTATTTCCTCTGTATTTTCTGCTTCATTCTGCAGTGCCTGGCTCTTGTTCTGCCTTTGTCAGCTTGACAACACATCCCTGTGCAAGTGCCTAGGGAGACCCCCATAGGCTTACCTCCTGACTTCTACTGCTGAGCTCTGCTAAACCATGCTCACTGCTGCTTTCATAACCCTTTTCACCTAGTTTGTCTTAAAGTCTACTTCCCAGGACACGCAGCCTAATGAAAAGATCCTTGGCTCCCTTCCCCTCTTCCTCCCCTCCAGTTCACTATCTTTTCTGGTCAAATGTTTGCTCCCAGTTAACGCAACTGAATTACATCCAGCATACAGGAGACACCTTAGCAGGTGCCAGCACAGGCTTTGCTTTGGCATGAAGGTCCTCTTCCTCCATGTGCCTCCCAGGGAGCTGGGCAAGGAGAGGAGCACTGAAGCAGACAGGGGTGATGTCTCCAATGCTGCTGAAGCCCAGAGCATGAGGGCTCTTGAGTCTTCGGGAGGGACATTAACACTGCTGGGAATTGCTTCTTACATAGGCAATATGGCACAACTCCCTCGCTCCCAGTAAAGTGTTCACTCCCAGCCTACCTCAGGGCCACATGGGACTACAGCCATCTGCAGGTGAATGTTGCACACAGCCATCAGCCTGTTTCCAGGACACCCCTGCTGCCTGCATTGCCTGTAAGCCACCTCTGACCCATGGGTGGCAGGCCTGGTCTCTCCCCGTCCCCACACCAGCAACCCTCGCAGGCTGGGGAAGCAGCCAGCGGCAGGGCTGGCAGGCTCCAGCACTGCAAGGACTCTCAACTTCCTGGAGATAAATTCACCAGATCTATATGGGTCTATATGGTTTTATATAGATCTCCTCCTCACCTGAAGGTGCGGCCAGGCAGCCTCTAATGTAGGCTCATCTTCCTCAGGGTCAAACTCTGCGCCTGTGGGATTGGATGATGGCGGAAGTGTCCGGAAGAGGTTCACTGAAAACTGAGGTGAGTGAAAAGGTGCATGAATGACATCCCTGAACCTCATGATGGTCCTCCCCGTAGCAAATCCTTCACTGCAGAGCAACACATTGTGATTTGCCATAGCTGTGCCCACAAACAGATCCCTCCCTAGAGGCTGTAGGGTCTGCATATGAACTCCACAAGCGCAGTCTGTGCCAGAGACAAAAGCTTCCACCTCTCCCTACACCAGGCACTGTCACGCCCCCCTTCTTCTCTTTCTGGGGGTGGGCAGGTAATAAGGAATGAGTAGGACTGGGGTCACACTCTTGTCTGACAAATCCCTATCCCCTCCTCCCCCCCGTGCTTCTGAACAGTCCCTATTTCTTTGGCACACAAGCATGTACTGGCCCCATGCCCTACCATGATAACAGCTTCAGGATAGATGGCTTCAGTGACAACGTCACGGTTGTGTGTGATGTATTCCACCATCTCGTTGAGACCTGCTCGCTTCACCTCTTTGAACTTCAGGTCACTGAGGGGGTCAGAGATGAAGTCAAAAAGCACGCAGCACTGCCGCAGCTTCTGGATGAAAAGCTCTTCTCGTTCATGTGGAGGAGCATCTGTCAGAGAAAGCAGGGACATCTGTCCTTGGAGACAGGCAGAACATCCTCCTGGTTTTCCCAGGTATCAGCGTGGTTTGCTCCCTGTCCTGCATTCCCCCTCCCCCATCACAGTCCCCCTTGAGCTGGTGGGAGAAGAGGGAGAGGCAGTGTTATCCCTGCTATGGAGATGGGACAGCGGAGGCAGAGGGATTGCAAGGCCTCTGGAGTAACTATCCCATAAGGCGATTTCAAGCACGGTAATGGTTTCTGAACTGATAAGCATTGATCCCTTCCCAGTACAAGGTACATTGGAAAAGGAACTCACTTAACTAGCTCCCATCACAGACCAGTGACACCCACGCCCTACACCCCACAGTCACAAAGGGAGATGGGTAGAGCACGCTGTAGGCTAACCCTCCTCCCAGAGAGCAGCCCAGAAGAGAGGGGCCAAGGTGGCAGAGACCCTATATTAAAGCATTCTCTTTTTGATATGTTGCCACTGTAAATTATGCGTTGCTAAGGCCAATCAGGCTAACTCACCTCTTGCTTGCAGAACGACTGCTGAGCTGCAAGGCAGTCGCCCTTCCTAAAAGGTCTGCCTGTTTCTGTGAGCAATGTCAGCAACAGGTCTGGCTGAGTGACTGCTGAAAATGCTTTCTCCTTGTCTGCGCTTAAGTCATGTTTAATTGCACCATTATGTAGACTAACTGCTAATGCTGGGTAATTGCCCTAATGTGGACAAGTTCAATAGCACTACCATAATTTGCAATGGAAACACAAGGAGGAGGAGGAGGAGGAGGAGGCCTGGACCTCTCCCAGGAACTGGTGGCTGTAGGAACCAAAGGCAGTCTGCACCAAGGTCTCTGCACTTCACCACCTTCCTGCACAACCTGCTGAAGAATCTGAGGCAATACTAAGTACATATAAGCAGGAGGGTTTAAATCAATTCAAATGGGAAGCTAAGTACTGAAGTTTGCATTGAGTATCCTCCTTTTCTTTTAGGCTATCCATCAATTCTCAACCTGCTGCCAAGCCAAGCACCTTTCCCAGAGCCATCCCTGCTGCACTGCTGGCAGAATGTTAGCAGGACACTGCCAGCGTTGCTTTGGGAAGAGCCCTTACACCACCGCACTCTGCCTGGAGAAGGCGCAGCTTGTCATGCCAGTCACCCCCACCCCACAGCTTCTTTACCTTTAAGGGCTGGGAGCTTTTGCAGTTCCCGGTTTTTGCTCAGATTGAAGCGAGAAGAGCTGTGCCGGCGCTCCTTCTTCACAATCTGGGGTCCCCCCGAGTACTTAATCTTATTCAGCTGGGTTGGTGGGGGAGCACTGTTACTGGGCCGCTTATTTGAAGTTTGCTGCTGCTGCTGCTGCTGTGGCTGCTGCTGAGGCTGCTGGGCCTGATGAGGGAGAATAGAGTAAAACAACTCATAAGCTTTTACCTACAAGCCTCACAAGCAATCAGATACCATCAGCATCTTCTTGGACTGAAGAAACTGGGCACGTTTTCCACTGTCGCACTTGCAATTCAGTGCATCTCACCCACTCCTGCAGGGCTCTAGACCCATTGGTTGCATTTGCAGCATTACCAGCAAAGTGAACATCAGTTTTACTCATATCTGCGAGGTACCACAAAGACACCAGAGCCTCTCGGCATACCAGGTGCTAGGGATATGGAAAGCAAAGCCACGTCTTGCAACAAATTACACAAGTTTGTTGACACAAAAAAGTAGAAATAAGAACTTTCCACGGCCCAAACAGAAATCTCAGTGTGCCGCTGCCTCCTATTACAGCACTCTGCACAACATACAGCAAACAAGTTTTGAAAACTAGCAAGTTGCTTCCTTATCCTTGTGCAGGGAACCACCTGGGAAAAAGCAAAGCAGTGCGTAGTACAGAGCAGACATGATGGCCTTGGAAAGGCAATAGTGAAGACCACTAAAATCATTGCTGCATCCATAGACCAGGAGCTGCTAGTCTACGAACCGCACAGGCCGTACCCAAACCTTAGGTCCCAGGCTGTGGGCGTTCCCAACCCATCCTGGCTGCTCCCTCCATCTCCGCCTTGTCTCAGCCTCACTGCTGTCTGGACTTCTCCTGTCGATTTGCTTTTTCCACATCACCCCTTTTAGCCACACAAACTCTTTGCCGGCACTCTCCTCCAGCAGACATCCTGTCCACTACATGCTTGTTAAACAGCACTTACAGAGGCACTTTCTTATTTTTAGCAGGTGACCAGAAATTCAAGCCAGTGTTTGCTCAGCTCAGCTCCGGTCTGACATTGCTGAAGCTCTGCTGGTTCAAGTCCCACTCAGGCCATAATGGCTCAATAACTGACCCTTTAACACCACACTGACCCAACTCATGAAAAACTTAATATGGAAGAGGGCAACATCTCGCCAGCAAGCCTATAGCAGAGGGCTCAGCTGGAGACAGCACTCAGCCTACTCTGGCTCTGCTGCGTGAGCCCAGCAACGCTCCCTTCCTCAGCTCTGCCACCTCCCTTCCCACTGGCACATGAAGCCAAGGAGCTGCAGGGTGAACCTGTTTAGGACACAACAGGGACAGCGCAATAGATGGGGAGCAGAGGTGGATGAAATCCTTGGATGGCACCCCATCCTTCCCCTATAAACTCCCAGCTGCCACATACAGCATAGCAGTATAAACGCACACCTCCCCGGAACACCGACCAGCAGGATTTTGAGGGAAAGCACCAGCAGTGCAGCAGCTCATCAGAGCTCTCCTCCAAATGAGAGATGGCCAGTCTCTTCCTGTGAGGAGCAGCTGAGCTGCAGCTTACCCCGCGCAGTCCTTACCCTGAACTGTCCTGATGGTTTCCAAAGAGGTGCAGCACAGCACCACAATGCAAGAGCAAGAGTTACTGCACCCGCAGCACAGGGGGAGGCAGCAAGGTAGGAATAGGGAAAGCTGCCTACAAGGAGACACTGCTCTACAGATTAGGATCTGTAGAGCAAGTGCAAAGACTCCCTGTGAAAAACAGCGCCCAACACGAAACACCTATTGTTTTGTCAAGCCATTACTTTGAACCAGAAATCAGAAATATTTTGGTTCTGGTCTGGCTCTGCTTGAAGGAAATCTTAAGTGGTTCTGTTTCAAGCTCAGCTCCAAGCCAAGGTGGGGGGAGACAACAAGATTTGAACTCTCTTGTTTAGATTTGATGATTCCTTTAATGGAGCAGCATTGTCCCACGATGAGAGGAGGGAGCAAGATGAGCTTGTGATGCAAACAGCTGTGTCTGCCAAACCACAGGCCCAGACTACAAACTGGAGGCAACTTATCCTGAACAGTGGTCTCTCCTCAGTTAAGTCAGGCTGAATCCTTGCTAGCAACCTTCCAAGAGTGAGAAGTTCATTCCTCACCCTGAATATTTGGGTATTAGGGCAGCATGAGCCACTCAGATGTTGTCCAGACGCTTTTGGTAAGGCTAGTCCTCTACTCTGCATCACTTTCCTTCCACAGGGAAGAAGGGCAAAATCTGAATGCTGAGCCACCACGGAGAGAAGTTGGTACAAAGAAAAACAAAACATGCATCAGCGGCCTCACAGGTAACACTGGGGAAAGGAGGACACATGGGTCCTCCTAGCTGACTGCCTGTGCACTCCCCACCCACCCACCCAGAAATGCCACAGGCAAATGTTCTGAGCATGGTGTGTGTACCCCATGCTAACAGGCTGCGTCCACACTGCCTTCATCAGGGGTCTGGAAAAGTCCTTGCCACCAGCTTCTACAGTCTTCAACAGATAGCATGAAGAGAGACAAAAGACAGCTTCACGTTTAGCTGCTAGTTATTTAAGAAACAGACATACACATGCAAAAATCACACAACCGAGCTTGCTGGAGAAAATCCGATGATGGGGGAGGTCAGATATGCTCTTACGCTGCAGTGCTCAGAGGGTTTTAGGATGGATTGATTCTATATGGACTTTCTGGCATCAACCTGAATACTTGCTTTCAGAAGGTGCTTCCTGTGGTAGGCCTGCTGTCCTTCTGCCTTCAACACCTCCTACCTTGGCCACATGAATCGGAAGAGGCTTGTTTTAAGTTTCCTAACACTTTCTTCCCTGACGTTTCCATCCCTGAAAACACAGCAGACTGCTAAAACTGAAAGCTTTTCTCTTAATGCACAGGTATCAACCTCACAGACTGCTTCCCCGACATCAACACCAGGTGACCACTACATGGCTGCAGGCACACATCTACCTGATCAGGCTCAGCCCCTTACTGACAGGCAGGGCTCATATCGCCAAGCCGGCTGCTTGGGAGACACTATTTGCCAGCGGCTGCTACGCTGCACGTGCTGAAGTGACCGGAGAACAGCACAAAGCTGTTCGCCCGAGCGCGGTGTGGCAGCCCCACCTTTCCCACTGTGGTGGAGCGGCTACTTGTGCCAACAGGACGGGCCAGCCCCAATTGCAACCGTGTTTGAACCCCCCCCAAGCACAGGCTCCCTGGCTTCATTGCACTTTCTCCCCACTGTCTCCCACCACCTCTCCTCCTTGCTAGGAACTCGCCTGCACAAGTCAATGAGCCCCAGGCCCCGGGCTTGCTCTGTGCCATTTCTCTTCACCCCAGGCTCCCAGGGACAGAGACTCTCTTCTCCCAGCCACCCTGAGCTGTGCCAGCTTCTCCTCTGCTCTCCTACCCATGCATGACCTCACCTCTGCAGGCACTCCTACCGCGGCTGGGTGCATTGCCACTCAGAAAGGCCTTCTGCCTCACTGGTCCCTTGAGCATCCCCCGCTTGCTAAGCTTCTCAGCCCAGATCTGCTCTCAGCTCCTCCTCCTCAGATGACTCTTCCCTTCCCATCCCTCAAGTCAGTACCTGCTCTCTTTGTCTGCTGTTACACAGCTTCCCTATTAAAATCAAGCTCTCTGCCTCAGAAGTAACATCAACACACTGTAACGCCTGTCTCTGAATAATGAACTCCAGGTACTGCAGTAACAAGCCCCATGGAGATATCTGCAAAACACGTAATACAGCAGCTCAGTGAAAAGGAGCACCCTCTCCCAGAGCTGCAAATCTCATCAGCAAGGCTCCAAGCTGCCCTTAAGGCTGCAGAGCAACTCCTCTCTCCTCTTTACTGCTGCTGCTAATCCCTGCTCCCACTTCCAGGTCATTAACTCTCTTCCCCACCCAGCTGCCTCTCCCAGTCTTTCTGGCCAGGAGGAGTAACTCTTTCTCATCCTCTCATTCAACGCTGCCTTGGTCTCTGACATTGTTTCTTTTTTCTCCTCAAATAGCCATGCAGAAATTCTCTCCATTCATATCTTCATCATGTTCCAGAGGGAACGAACTAAACAAACCTTTTAGTTCCCACTCCCTGCTCTCGTGTTTTCCTCCACTGCTCCTGTCTCTTCCTGAGCAAACTGCCCCCACAAAGCCAGGGGCTGGCCAAGCTCTGCTGGCTCTTCACCTCAGATAGCTTCACCCTAAGATGGGCACCTAAAAGAGCACTGCCCTACCCCTGTACTTACGAGGGAACTCAAACACTTGCCTTTCCTTGTGGGGATGCATCTGCTTTTGAACATATCTGCCCTTCCAGATCAGCTCCACTAAAAGCTCCTTCGCTGCAGAGAACAAAGCACTATGCTTAAGGGTTTCTGGACTGACTCCTACCCTCTTCATCTCCCTCCACAGAGATCCCTATAGGAGGTCCTCATCCGCTGCACTTGCTCAGATCTGTGAAACCAGAGCCGCTCTTCAACAAGCTTTACTCATTCCACCAGCCAGACAACTTGCCTGCAAAACAAGTCACAACTTTCTGGCACCAGGAAAAATTAGGGCTGAGTCCTCCCCTGCTCCTTGGAGCGTGATGTGAGAGAGGAAAGCGCATGCTGGAAGAGGGCTGCCCAAATGCTGCTCTCCTGCTGCAAGCCCATTAAGCATTTATTGAGATATGAAGAAAAAAGAAAATTCTCTTTGGTGCACACAACTTTCACCCTAGAAAAGGCAACCAATCATAACTCCATGGAGGAATTTACAGGGCACAAAACTCTCGCAATGGCAGCAGAGGCATCCAGGCTAGGCTCAGCCCATCAACCCCACCAGGCAATACCACTCCTGGTGTTTCACGAGTCAAACCACCTCCTGCTTCTGACATGAGGAAGGAGTCTCGCTCCCACACACGTTACCTCATTCCTCATGGTCCCCCAATGTGAAAGTCAAAATACCTTTCTGTGCTTCCTGAAGAGCAGGAAAATCGCATTCAGACTGGTATACATTTCTTCTTATCAAGCAAAGAGGTCTCTTCCATTCTGCAGCAGAGCAGTCCAGAGACAGGAAAGCACCAAGAGAGAACAAACTTCACTGCAAACTCAACAGGGAAAGGGAGAAGAGACCTGTGGCAGTGCACTCTGCAGAGGTGCCTCCTTTCTGCTCTGCTCTCTGTTCCTATGATCAAAGGAGACCCAGCCTTCCATCTTAAAGAAGGGCTGGATTTTGTTTGGAGTATGAGGAAGTGGCTGGGTATGTTTTGTGGGAGGGACGGTTAGACGCATCACTTCTAAGTTTCTTCTGCACCCAGGCACAACCAGACACTACGTGCCGTTTCAGGTCACAGAAGGAAGCTCATAGCCTGCACTATTCTTCCTTTCTTACTGCACCGCTTGTAACCAGGAGAGCAGCGCCACAGCCC
Organism: Aptenodytes forsteri; assembly: GCF_000699145.1. Classification (NCBI taxonomy): domain Eukaryota; kingdom Metazoa; phylum Chordata; class Aves; order Sphenisciformes; family Spheniscidae; genus Aptenodytes; species Aptenodytes forsteri. The sequence continues at coordinate 530,733 of NW_008794584.1, read as the reverse complement.
ACCGCTGATCTGGATGGGGACATCAGAGTGCTCTGCTTTGATGGCTATCCATCACCCTTGCATTGCAAGACCCAGGCTTTCCTTCCTCTTCCCAGAGCTGTGAACTCAGCAGACAAAGAGTGCCAAATAAATAAAAGGTAAGCCTGACCCCATGATGCCAAGGCAGGAGTTCTCTCACTTCCTCGGAGTCGGCAGACAGCTCTCCCAGCAAGCTGTTTTCAGCGGTATACACAAAATAAAATGGGCAGAGGCCAAGACCAGGATGGGATATAAAAAGAGGATCTACAAAACTGCTACCTGCTGCAAGGCAAACAAACTCAGCTTCTGATTCCTTGCTGGCCACACAGCAGCTTAGGCATGAGCACGGCTTGGACCCTGAAACCGAGTGGCTAGTAGTAGGGATATTTTCTGAGGCTCTGCAACACAGATCTATGCTTTGAAGGAGAGTCTAAAATAACCTTATTTTGACTACGACCATCCCACTGAACTACAGATTTCTTCCTAGTCTTCATTAGCCTTACATGTCTCCTATCCTCAATCCTCCAAATTACAAGTGCAATGTGTTCCAGACAAGACTCGAGCACACAGACTTCTACGGACATAGAAGTGGCACAGCTTGTTTGCCAAATTGCAGTATTAAGAAAAATAAACCACACGCATATGCATGCTTCCTTGGACAGGCATACAACACTCTTCTGAGCCAAGTCTCAAAATCCACAACCACACCGTTTGAGTGCCGGACAAACTCAAGTCTACCAGAAAAGTTCCAGTTTACCCAAATTTTTGCTAATTCTAAGCACAGCTTATCATATTATCACGTTCTGCTGAGGCCATTCTAACACATCTAGTTTGGCAGCATCAAAATTGAGAGCGAGAGACTCTGCACAGCTGGGAATACAGACTGTGCCTTCTTGTGAGTAATGTTGTGTTCAGCAAGAAGGCTGTTATACCAAAGGAGAACCATTTAATCTCTAGCAGTTTACCTCCGTTCTTTCAGGTGTCCTACCCATTACTTCCTAATCTCACTCGCCCAGAAAATGCCTCAGAAGAATACGTTCCTTTTCTATCGCTTCTCACTACTCTCCCACTCTGACACAAGGTGACAACAGAGTTTACTGCGCTTTGCTCTGACAGGAGCAAGGAAGCTGCTCCCGTCTGTCAGGCTTCCTCCTTCTTGATAACCGTGGCTCTTCCCTCTCTGCAGCCAACTTTACCACGCTCTGCCCACCTCTGTGAGCAGCGCTCACTGTCAGCTTTGTGCCAAATCTCTTTTTGCAGGGTATGAGACTCGTCCTGTCTCTTCCATAGTCATCGTTCCCTTTGGGCCAACTTTCAAGGGGAACTAACTTCATCTTAACTTTAGTCTTTGCTACCGTCTTCTCTAATTCCTTAAGATCCCAGTGGCCAACTTTACCACGCTCTGCCCACCTCTGTGAGCAGCGCTCACTGTCAGCTTTGTGCCAAATCTCTTTTTGCAGGGTATGAGACTCGTCCTGTCTCTTCCATAGTCATCGTTCCCTTTGGGCCAACTTTCAAGGGGAACTAACTTCATCTTAACTTTAGTCTTTGCTACCGTCTTCTCTGATTCCTTAAGATCCCAGTGACATACGTTATCTGGCAGAGCAGCTTGAAGTAGCTAGAATGAAAGATGTTATTCCTCCTCAAAGATGAGTTGCACACGCGCACTGCTGTATCCAAGGTGAAAGCCTTACCTCTTCTGAATTCTCTGCCCCACCATCCTTCCCGCTACTGCTGCTGCCAGGCTTTGTGGTGCTTTTGGTAGACTTCGGAGACTCCTGAAACGATGAAAACATGTTCAGAGAAAATTTCGCCTCGTGCAGAATTTTAGCACCTCTTTGCAGAGTTCAGCTGTGCACTACCACAGACCCACCCTACCTCCACCCCTGCAGTAAGCCCTGCTTCGGGCGGTAACTCCCAGCCCTCTTCCCCTGAGAAGGGCACCCTGAACGACTCCCCGGCAGCGGACACCCGCGGTGGGGGCACGGGCCCAAGCAGGAGTGGTGCTGGCACGTCCCGTCCCGGTCACCACTGGCTGACCCCGGCCGGGCACCTCCGGGTGACAGGGCCCCGCGCCCACCCAGCCTGGGCCAGCCCTTCCCCGGGGCACGGCCCC